>NW_023416324.1:104820295-105051697 GCF_014108235.1 Myotis myotis | reverse complement strand
GGCCAATATCCCTCATGAACATCGATGCCAAAATCCTCAACAAAATCTTAGCAAATTGGATCCAGCAGTACATCAGAAAGATCATACACCATGACCAAGTAGGATTTACCCCAGGGATGCAAGGATGGTACAATATCCACAATCAATAAATGTAATACATCACATAAAAAAATGAGAGATAAAAACCACATAGTCATATCAATTGATGCAGAAAAAGCATTTGAGAAAATCCAACACCCATTTTTGATAAAAACTCTCAGTGAAGTGGGAATAGAAGGATCATACCTCAACATAATAAAAGCTATATAAGACAAACCCACAGCCAACATCATACTCAATAGGCAAAAACTAAAACCATTTCCCCTAAGAACAGGAAGAAGACAGGGATGCCCACTCTCACCAGTCCTGTTCGACATAGTACTGGAAGTATTAGCCATTGCGATTAGATAAGAAAAAGAAATACAAGGCATCCAAATTGGAAATAAAGAAGTAAAACTGTCCTTATTCGCAGATGACATGATATTGCACATAAAAAAACCCTAAAGACTCCATCAAAAAATTATTAGACTTAATAAATGAATTCGGGAATGTAGCAGGATACAAAATTAATGCCAAGAAATCTATGGCATTTCTCTACACCAATAGTGAACTTACAAAAAGAGAGAATACAAAAGCAATCCCATTTACCATCACACCAAAAAATCAAGATACCTAGAAATAAACTTCACTGAGGAGGTAAAAATACCTATATGCAGAAAACCACAGGACACTGAAAAAGGAGATAGAGGAAGACATAAACAGATGGTAGAACATACCATGTTCATGGATTGGTAGAATCAACATCATCAAGATGTCATACTACTCAAAGCAATATATACATTCAATGCAATCGCCATTAAACTACCAAAAGCATATTTCACAGACCTAGAATGAACTTTCCAAAAATTCATCTGGAATAAAAAAAGACCCCGCATAGCTGAAGCGATCCTGAGAAAGAAGAACAAAGTGTGTGGGATCTCAATACCAGATATCAAGCTGTATTACAAAGTCACTGTTCTAAAAACAGCCTGGTATTGGCACAAGAACAGACATATAGATCAATGGAATAGAATAGAGAGCCCAGAAATCAACCCAAACCACTATACTCTATTAATATTTGACAAAGGAGACATGAACATACAATGGAGTCAAGACAGTCTCTTCAATAAATGGTGCTGGGAAAATTGGACAGATACATTAAAAAAAAATGAAACTAGACAACCAACTTACACCGAACACAAAAATAAACTAAAATGGATAAAGGACTTAAACATAAGATGTGAAAAAAATAAAAATACTAGAGGAATTAGCAGGCAGCAAAATCTCAGACATATACCGAAGCAATTTCTTCACTGATACTGCTCCTACGGCAATGGAAACTAAAGGGAAAATAAACAAATGGGACTACATCAAAATAAAAAGCTTTTGCACAGCAAAGGAAACCATCAACAAAACAAGAAAGCCACTGCATGGAAGAACATATTTGCCAATGTTATCACCGATAAGGGTTTAATCTCCAACATTTATTGGGAACTCATACAACTTAACAAAAGTAAGATAAAAAACCCAATCAAAAAATGGGCAATGGGAGAAACCAAGATGGCAGCATAGGTAAACAGCGGATATTGCTGACTCGCATAACCACTTCAAAAATACAACTAAAAGACAAATGGACATCATCCAGAACCACAGGAAGGCTGGCTGAGTGGAAATTCTACAACTACAAGGAAAGAGAAAAGCACACTGAGACGCAGAGGAGGTGCAGAAGTAAAGTGCAGAGGTTTGGAGGCGCACATGGAAAGGGCTGGCAACTGAGGACACAGTTGTCTTTTTCAATCAGGAGGGAGTCTCAAGCTCCTGACTGCTCTGAACTCCAGTTCTGGGCGAGTCTCTGGGCACCCAGACTCATACGGGCAGAAACTGTACTGTTTGGCATCGGTTGGAACCCCAGGGCGGCTTTCTCTCAGAGGTGCTTGCAGGGATTACCGGGAAACTGACACAGGGGGGCCTCTTAGGGTAGGACTGAGGAGCAGCCATAGCTGCTTGCTCTGCCCTGTTAATTCCCTGAGGCCCCGCCCCACCCAAGCTGTGCACAGAGGCTTTTGAATATGAAAGGCCTGGCCCTTTGCAATCTGAAAATTACCTAACAAACTGCAGCTGGGTCAGAGAGACCCAGAACTTCCAAAAGAAGGCCCAAGGCCCCACAGCAGCTTGCATTGCTTCACAGCTGGGCCTCATCTGGGCACCTCCAAACCCCAAAGAAGAGGAATCTGCAGATCTCTTCATAGCTCCCGCTACGTAGCCTCAGGCAGAGGCTAAATTAGCACCTCGTTAGAGATCCAAGAGCCAGTGTACCCAGTGATCAGAGTGGGACCATCCAGATTAAAACTCCTCAGATTCATAAGGGACACACTCAGGGTACAGACTCAGTGAGCACCAATGCCCCACTGAAGCAAGTCTTGCCCCTGAAGGGTGTCTCCATCACAGAAGTTTTCCAACTGCAGACACAGCTGATTCTCACAGCCAAATGGCCTGGAGGTCAATTCCTCCTAGTGATACCTACAACAATCAAGGCTTAACTACAACAAGACTGTGCACAAAGCTCACAAAGGGGTGCA
The DNA here is from genome assembly GCF_014108235.1 of Myotis myotis. Lineage (NCBI taxonomy): Eukaryota > Metazoa > Chordata > Mammalia > Chiroptera > Vespertilionidae > Myotis > Myotis myotis. Next base: position 105,049,040 of record NW_023416324.1, on the reverse strand, counting down.
CCAAGAGTGTCCACCTCAGGTAATTGGGGAGGCTGAGCCACTGGGCCCTATAGGACACCTTGCACATAAAGTCACTCTATCAACACAGGAAAGCATAAAAAATGCAGAGACAAAGAAACAGGTGACAAATGACAGAAATGGAGGAAAGCAAACTTCTGTATGTAGAGTTCAAAACCACACTTATAAGGTTTTTCAAGAATTTTCTAGAAACCACTGATAAATTTAGTGAGACCCTCAAGAAATCTAGTGAGACCCTCGAGGATATGAAAAAGGACCAACTAGAGAAACAGGAGGAGGGAAAATGGCGACCGGCAGGAAGGTAGGGAAGGAGAGAATGTGAGAGTGCAAGGAAGTGATAGAGGAGTGTGTGGACCTGTGTGGTGTGTGTGTGTATGAGCTAGGGACAGTTAGATTCTGCAGGTCTTCTAAGGGGCTGCTAAACCGGGCAGTCTTAGGCAGCGGAGCCCTGCTCCCCGCGCGGACACTCCTGGGTGGCCAGCACGAGCACAGTGATCACGCCATCTTGGGAAACAGAGCTGCTTGAGACTAGGATCCTGGCTTCAGCACCACCCAGTCTGATCTCAGACGTATACCAGGACCCTGCAGCCACTGGGCACAGAGACCTGTGACCACAGCTACAGACCTGGGGACACCAAAAGTTCAGAAATCCCTGCGTCACATCCATGAGTAACAGAGCCCATCCCCCTCCCTGAAGGCACGCGGGTGGCGCCATAGTAACTGATAGACCCACCCCATGCCCAGGCCTCAGTGCTGCCACAGGAACTATAGCCTGGAAGTGCGCAAGCACCTTGGAACTGGTCCCACGTAGTGCCCGCTTCAGGAGTCCTGGGCTGGGAGCAAATGCGCGAACACCGGGAACTGGTCCTGCATGCACTGCCTGCTCCAGGAGCCCTCAGCTGGGAGCAATCTTGCGAACACTGGGAATTTGTCCTGCTTAGCCCAGGGCCCAGGGACCCTGATTCTCTGGGGAGGAGGCTGCACCAAGCACCAGTGACTTGACTGTGTTTCTTATCACCTGCGCCTAAGATCCCTGACTCCCTGTGCATTCATATTAAGAGCCAGTGTCTCCAATTCTGGGTGCAAGGGCACACAGGGACCCTGATTCTCAATGCGAGGTCACGCAAAGCAACAGAGACTCTGATACTGGATTCTTGGGGAACTCTGGCTCCTGGCACACGCTAGGGGGTGCTGATTTTCAACACGCTCCAGGGGGATCTCTGTTTCAACATGGTGCAGGCCGGGTCCCTGATTCTAAGGGCGTGCACGAGGCCACATTGAGCACTGGCAACACTGAGTCTGAGCGAGCCTGGTTCCCACCAACCCACAACAACGACACATCTTAGTGTCAGAGCTCTTCAGTGACACTAGGGTGGTGTGAGGCTCCCACTGCACACGGCCCAGGCCCAGGCAAATCGACGTTTGAACCATCAGGAGATAATCAGAATGAAGAGACGACACAACACCCAGAGGAAAGACAATGAGGCGTCACCAAGAAAGGAAATTAATGAAGTTGAAGCACACAGCATGACAGAAAAAGAATTCAGAATAATGGTTGTACAATTCATTCACTGGATGGATGAGAAAATCAACAACCTATGCAAGAATCAGGAAGAAATGAAAAGTGATATAGCTACAATCAAAAACACCATGGAAAGTTTCAACAGCAGACTAGAAGAAGCAGAGGACCGAATTAATGAGTTAGAAGATAAGGCAGAGAAACAAGCTCAATCTGAACAGCAACTGGAGAAAAAAAATTAAAAAGCAGGAGGAGAGCCTAAGGGAGCTTTGGGACAACATGAAACAAAGTAACATACACATAATAGGGCTGCAAGAAGGACAAGAAGAGCAGCAAGGATTAGAAAATCTATTTGAAGAAATAATGACAGAAAAAGTCTAGATATGGGGGAAAAAAAAGTTACACAAGTCAGAGAGTCACAAGCAAGATGAATTCCAAAAGACCCACACCAAGACACGTCATAATAATGATGGCAAATGTACAAGACAAAGAGAGAATCTTAAAGGCTACAAGAGAGAAACAGAGAGTTACCTACAAAGGATTCCCCATCAGATTATCAAATGATTTCTCAACAGATCCAAATCAATCTAGAAGGGAATGGAAAGAGATATACAAAGTGTTGCAAAGCAAAGGACTGAATCAAAGAATACTATATCCAGCAAGACTATCAATCAAAATTGAAAGGGAAATCAGGAGCTTTGCAGACAAAAAAAGGCTAAGGGAGTTTATCATCACCAAGCCAGCACTTCAAGAAATGCTAAAAGGAATTTTGTAAAAAGAAGAAATATAAAGGTAAGAAAGAATACAGTCACAAAAATAGAAATGAATCCAAGCACGTACCTTTGAATAATAACTTTAAATGTAAACAGACTAAACGCTCCAATCAAAAGACATCGAGTGGCTGAATGGATAAAAAGACATGACCCATACATTTGCTGTCTACAAGAGACCCACCTCAGAAGAAGGGACTCACACAGATGAAAGTGAAGGGATGGAAAAATATCTTTCAGGCAAATGGAAATGGAAAAAAAGCAGGGGTATCAATACTTATATCTGACAAAATAGACCTCAAAGTGAAGGCCATAACAAGAGATAAGGAAGGCCACTTCATAATATTAAAGGGATCGATACAACAATAGGATATAACCCTTATAAACATATATGCACCCAATGCAGGAGCACCCAAATACATAAAAAACCTCCTGGAAAATAACAAGGGAGAGATCAACAACAACACAATCATAGTAGGGGACTTAAACACACCACTGACATCACTGCATAAATCCTCTAGACAAAAAATCAGCAAAGAAACAGCAATCCTAAATGACTCACTAGATCAGATGGACTTAACTGACATCTTCAGAACATTTCACCCCAAAACCAAGTAATATACATTCTGAAGTGCACATGGAACATCTTCAAAAATAGACCACATATTGGGTCACAAGCAAAGTCTCCCCAAATGTAAGAAAATTGCAATCATACCAAGCATCTTCTCAGATCACAAGGGCATATTAGAAATAAACCACAATAAAAACAATCCAAAAAACTCAAACACTTGGAAGCTGAATAACATGTTACTAAATAATGATTGGGTTACCAGTGAGATTAAAGTAGAAATTAAAAACACCCTGGAAACTAATGACAATAACAGTATAACAACCCAAAATCTATGGGACACAATGAAAGCAGTCCTGAGAGGGAAGTTTATAGCACTACAGGCCTATGTCAAAAAAAAAAAAAAAAAGAAAAAAAAAGAAAAAATGATAGTAAATCATTTAACTCAAAGAATTAGAAAGAGAACAACAAAAAAGCCCAGACTGAGGAGAAGAAAGGAGATAATAAAGATCAGAGCAGAAATAAATGACATAGAGATCAAAAAAATAATACAAAAGGTCAATGAAAGCAAGACCTGGTTCTGTGAGAGGATAAACAAGATTGATGAGCCTCTAGCCAGGCTCATCAAGAAGCAAAGAGAGAGGACACAAATAAACAAAATCAGAAATGAAAGAGGCGAAATAATAACAGACCCCTAAGAAATTCAAAGAATTATTAGAAAATACTATGAACAACTCTACTCCAACACACTAGACAACCTGGGGGAAATGGACATATTCCTAGAAAAATACAACCTTCCAAAACTTAACCAGGAATAATCTAAAAATCTCAATAGGCCAATAACTATGGAGGAAATCGAAGCAGTCATCAAAAAGCTTCCAGCAAACAAAAGCCCGGGGCCAGATGGCTTCACAGGGGAGTTTTACCAAACATTCAAGGAAGACCTAACACCTATCCTCCTCAGACTATGTCAAAAGATCCAAGAGGAAGGAACACTTCCCAGCTCATTCTATGAAGCCAAAAACACCCTAATCCCAAAACCAGATAAAGACAATACAATGAAAGAGAATTATAGGCCAATATCCCTCATGAACATAGATGCCAAAATCCTCAACAAAATCCTAGCAAATCGGATCCAGCAGTACATCAAAAAGATCATACACCATGACCAAGTAGGATTTATCCCAGGGATGCAAGGATGGTAAAATATCCGCAAATCAATAAACGTGATACATCACATAAACAAATTGAGAGAAAAAACCACATAATCATATCAATTGATGCGGAAAAAGCATTTGACAAAATCCAACACCCTTTCTTGATAAAAACTCTCAGCAAGATAGGAATTGAGGGATCATACCTCAACATAATAAAAGTCATATATGACAAACCCACAGCCAACATCATAATCAATGGGCAAAAACTAAAACCATTCCCCCTAAAAACAGGAACAAGACAGGGATGCCCCCTCTCACCACTCCTGTTCAACATAGTACTGGAAGTACTAGCCATTGCAATCAGACACGAAGAAGAAATAAAAGGCATCCAGATTGGAAAAGAAGAAGTAAAACTGTCCTTATTTGCAGATGACATGATACTGTACATACAGAACCCTAAAGACTCCATCAAAAAATTATTAGACTTAATAAATGAATTTGGCAATGTAGCAGGATACAAAATTAATGCTAAGAAATCCATGGCATTTCTTTACACCAATAGTGAACTTACAGAAAGTGAAACAACAGAAGCAATCCCATTTACCATTGCACCAAAAAAATTAAAATACCTAGGAATAAACTTAACTAAGGAAGTAAAAGACTTATATGCTGAAAACTACAGGACACTGAAAAAAGAGATAGAGGAAGACATAAACAGATGGAAGAATATACCGTGTTCATGGATTGGTAGAATCAACATCATCAAAATGTCCATACTACCCAAAGTAATTTATAGATTCAATGCAATCCCCATTAAATTACCAACGGCATATTTCACAAATCTAGAACGAACATTCCAAAAATTCATCTGGAATAAAAAACGACCCTGAATAGCTGCAGCAATCCTGAAAAAGAACAAAGTAGGTGGGATCTCAATACCAGATATCAAACTGTATTACAAAGCCACTGTTCTTAAAACAGCTTTGTACTGGCACAAGAACAGACATATAGATCAATGGAATAGAATAGAGACCCCAGAAATCGACCCAAACCACTATGCCCATTTAATATTCAACAAAGGAGGCAAGAGCATACAATGGAGTCAAGACAGTCTTTTCAATAAATGGTTTTGGGAAAATTGGACAGATACATGCAAAAGAATGAAACTAGATCACCAACTCACACCATACACAAAAATAAACTCAAAATGGATAAAAGACTTAAACGAAAGACGGGAAACCATAAAAATACTAGAGGAATCCACAGGCAGCGAAATCGCAAACATATGACGAAGAAATTTCTTCTCTGATATTGCTCCCAGGGCAATGGAAACTAAAGAGAAAATAAACAAATGGGACTACATCAAAATAAAAAGCTTTTGCACAGCAAAGGAAACCATCAACAAAACAACAAGAAGACCCACTGCATGGGAGAACATATTTGCCAATGATACCACCGATAAGGGTTTAATTTCCAACATTTACAGGGATCTCATGAAACTTAACAAAAGGAAGATAAACAATCCAATAAAAAAAATGGGCAACGTACCTAGATAGACACTTTTCGAAAGAGGACATACAGAAGGCCGAAAGACATATGAAAACCTGCTCAAAGTCCCTAATTATACGAGAGATGCAAATCAAAACGACAATGCGTTATCATCTCACACCTGTCAGAATGGCTATCATCAACAAATCAACAAACAAGTGTTGGAGAGGATGTGGAGAAAAAGGAACCATTCTGCACTGCTGTTGGGAATGCAGACTGGTGCAGCCACTGTGGAGAACAGTATGGAGCTACCTCAGAAGACTAAAAATGGAACTCCCATTTGACCCAAGAATCCCACTACTAGGAATATATCCCAAGAAACCAGAAATGCCAATCAGAAAGGATACATGCACCCCTATGTTCATAGCAGCACAATTCACCATAGCTAAGATTGGAAACAGCCTAAGTGCCCATTAGCAGATGAGTGGATTAGAAAACTGTGGTACATATACACAATGGAATACTATGCTGCGGTAAAAAAAAAAAAAAAGGGAACTCTTGCCTTTTGCAACAGCATGGATGGAACTGGAGAGCATTATGCTAAGTGAAATAAGCCAGTCAGAGAAAGATAAATACCACATGACCTCACTCATTTGTGGATTATAGAGAACAACATAGACTGATGAAAAGGGAAAGACCCAAAGACTGAGAAACAGCGATCAGGCTATCAATCCCCAGAAGGAAAGTAGGGGAGGGCGGGGGTAAGGGGAAGAGATCAACCGATGGACTTGTATACATGTATATAAGCCAAACCAATGGACATGGACAACAGGGGGATGGGAGCATGAGTGTGTGTGGGGGGGGGGGGTTGGGGTTTAATGGGGGGGGATGAGGACACATTTGTAATACCTTAACTAATAATAATAAAAAAAAATACTATGAACAACTCTACTCTAACAAACTAGACAACCTGGAAGAAATGGACATATTCCTAGAAAAATACAACATTTCAAAACTCAATCCGGAAGAATCTAAAAATCTCAATAGGCCAATAACGATTGAAGAAATTGAAGCAGTCATCAAAAAGGGCCCAGCACACAAAAGCCTGGGGCCAGATGGCTTCACAGAGGAGTTTTACCAAACATTCAAGGAAGAACTAAAACCTATCCTCTTCAGACTATTCCAAAAAATTCAAGAAGAAGGAACACTTCCAAGCTCATTCTATGAAGCCAGCATCACCCTAATACAAAAACTAGATAAAGACAACACAATGAAAGAGAATTATAGGCCAATATCCCTCATGAACATAGATGCAAAAATACTCAACAAAATTCTAGCAAATCGGATCCAGCAATACAAAAGAAAGATCATACACCATGACCAAGTAGGATTCATCCCAGGGATGCAAGGATGGTATAATATCTGCAAATCAATAAATGTGATACATCACATAAACAAATTGAGAGAAAAAACCACATAATCATATCAATTGATGCGGAAAAAGCATTTGACAAAATCCAACACCCTTTCTTGATAAAAACTCTCAGCAAGATAGGAATTGAGGGATCATACCTCAACATCTGCAAATCAATAAATGTGATACATCACATAAAAATTGAGAGATAAAAACCACATAGTCATATCAATTGATGCAGAAAAAGCTTTCGACAAAGTTCAATACCCTTTCTTGAAAAAGCTCTCAGCAAGGTAGGAATAGAAAGATGATACCTCAACATAGTAAAAGCCATATATGACAAACCCACAGCCCACATCATAATCAATGGGCAAAAACTAAAACCATTTCCCCTGAGAACAGGAACAAGACAGGGATGCCCCCTCTCACCACACCGGTTCACCATAGTACTGGAAGTACTAGCCATTGCAATCAGACAAGAAGAAGAAATACAAGGCATCAAAATTGGAAATAAAGAAGTAAAACTGTCCTTATTTGCAGATGACATGATACTGTACTTAGAAAACCCTAAAGACTCCATCAAAAAACTATTAATAAATGAATTTGGCAATGTAGCAGGATTCAAAATTAGTGTCAAGAAATCTAACGCATTTCTTTACACCAATAGTGAACTTAGAGTAAGGAGACTAAAACAGCAATCCCATTTACCATCGCACCAAAAAAATTAAGATACCTAGGAACAAACTTAACTAAGGAGGTAAAAGACTTATATGTGAAAAACTACAGGACACTGAAAAAAGATAGAGGAAGACATAAAGAGGTGGAAGAACATACCGTGTTCATGGATTGGTAGAATCAACATCATCAAAATGTCCATACTACCCAAAGCAATTTATAGATTCAATGCAATCCCCATTAAATTACCAATGGCATATTTCACAGATCTAGAATGAACATTCCAAAAATTCATCTGGAATAAAAAAAGACCTCGAATAGCTGAAGCAATCCTGAGAAAGAAGAACAAAGTAGGTGGGATCTCAATACCAGATATCAAGCTGTATTACAAAGCCACCGTTCTTAAAACAGCTTGGCACTGGCATAAGAACAGACATATAGATCAATGGAATAGAATAGAGAACCCAGAAATTGCCCCAAAGCACTATGCCCAATTAATATTCGACAAAGGAGGCAAGAGCATACAATGGAGTCAAGACAGTCTCTTCAATAAATGGTTTTGGGAAAATTGGACAGATACATGCAAAAAGATGAAACTAGACCACCAACTCACACCATACACAAAAATAAACTCAAAATGGATAAAAGACTTACACGAAAGACGGGAAACCATAAAAATACTAGAGGAATCCATAGGCAGCGAAATAGCAAACATATGTCGAAGGAATTTCTTCTCTGATATTGCTCCTAGGGCAATGGAAACTAAAGAGAAAATAAACAAATGGGACTACATCAAAATAAAAAGCTTTTGCACAGCAAAGGAAACCATCAACAAAACAACAAGAAGACCCACTGCATGGGAGAACATATTTGCCAATGATTTCACCATTAAGGGATTAATCTCCAACATTTACAAGGAACTCATGAATCTTAATAATAGGAAGATCCACAATCCAATCAACAAATGGGCAATGGACCTAGATGGACATTTTTCGAAAGAGGACATACAGAGGGCCGAAAGACATTTGAAAATATGCTCAAAGTCACTAATTATACAAGAGATGCAAATCAAAAGGACAATGCGGTATCATCTCACACCTGCCAGAATGGCTATCATCAACAAATCAACAAACAACAAGTGTTGGATAGGATGTGGAGAAAAAGGAACCCTCGTGCACTGCTGGTGGGAATGCAGACTGGTGCAGCCACTGTGGAGAACAGTATGGAGTTTTTCACAAAAAACTAAAAATGGAACTCCCATTTGACCCAGTGATCCCACTTCTAGGAATATATTCCAAGAAGCCAGAAACACCAATCAGAAAGGACATATGCACCCCTATGTTCATAGCAGCACAATTTACCATAGCTAATATTTGGAAACAGCCTAAGTGCCCATCAGTAGATGAGTGGATTAAAAAATGTGGTACATCTACACAATGGAATACTATGCTGTGGTAAAACAAGGAGTTCTTTACATTAGCAAAAGCATGGATGGAACTGGAGAGCATTATGCTAAGTGAAATAAGCCAATCAGAGATAGATAAATATCACATGATCTCACTCTTTTATGGAATATAATGAACAACATAAACTGATAAACAAAAACAGATTCAGAGACAGGGAAGCATAGATAAGACTGTCAAACCTTAGAGGGAAGGCAGGGGAGGGTGAGGGTAAGAGGGGGAGATCAACCAAATGACTTATATGCAAGCATATAAGCCTAACCAATGAACACCAATAACAGAGAGGTGAGGGAATGAGTATGGGGGCTGGGGGGTAATGTGGGGATAAGGACACATATGTAATAACTTAATAAAGAAATTTAAAGAAAAAGAAAAATGGCTAGTCAAGCAAGTAAACAAATAAGCAGAAAATAAATTTTAAAAATCCTATATAATAAAATAGAAACATGGTAATTAGCCATACGTCCACTACCCTTTCCATAGGCTAATCAGGGGAATATGCAAATTAACTGCCAGCCAAGATGGCGGCTGGCAGCCAGGCAGCTTGAAGCTAACATGAGGCTTGCTTGCTTCAGTGATGGAGGAAACCAACGTTCCCCGCCGGCCTCTGAGCTTGCAGTTTGAAACATTGTCACAAATATAGAAGCCAAACCAAACCCCAGAAACCTGCTTTCAGCCAGCCGGGATCTCAGAGCTGGAGTTGATACAGTGTTTTGATTATAGAACACACACAAACCAGATACCTGCTTTCAGCAGCAGAGGACTCAGAGGTGGAGCCAGAGCTAAAGCTGGCCCAGAATAAAAAAGAAAAGAAAAAAAGGAGCAGTTGGGAGCTTCAGTCACCTGCCAGCCTGAAAACAGCCCTCAGCCCCTCACCCAGACTGGCCAGGCACCCCAGTGGGGACCTCCACCCTTAAGGGTGTGTGACCAGCTGCAAACAGCCATCATCCCCTCACCCAGGCTGGCCAGGTACCCCAGTGGGGACCCCAACCCTGATCCAGGACACCCTTCAGGGCAAACCAGCTGGCCCCCACCCATGCACCAGTCCTCTATCCTATATAGTAAAAGGGTAATATGCCTCCCAGCACCAGGATCAGCGTGACAGCAGGCAGCGCCCAAACCCCCTGATCGCCCTGTGGCTCTGTGTGTGACAGGGGGCGGCGCCCCAACTCCCCAATCGGCCCTGCTCTGAGCCCAACCAGGGGCTGAACCTAGGGATTGGGCCTGCCCTCTGTAACATGGGAGCAGGCCTAAGCCAGCAGGTCGTTATCTCCCGAGGGGTCCCAGACTGGGAGAGGGCACAGGCTGGGCTGAAGGGCCCCCCATACCCCCTCAGTGCACAAATTTTTGTGCACCGGGCCTCTAGTAAATAAATAAAATAAAATAAGGTTTATTCTCTAACTTTATTTGTCCTTGGATGTGTTCAGCAAATGACACTAATTGGATTTCTGCTATTGGTCTCCCTGAATACACTGATATAAGCTATTTACCATGTGGTTATACCCTTAGTTTAGGGAGGACAAATGCAAATCATTTATTCTTAAGTGTCCTTGGGTTTGGGAAGATAGGATTTACTAGATGGCTCTGAATTTCTGTTTAACCATCTCAATTTCCCTATTCCACTTGTCTTGGCTTACTGGCCTGTGTCATTTATACAACTTCCTGTAACATTTCTCCTCACAAAATTTTACAACTTACACAATATTTCTACAACTTTCACAAAACTTTCTTCAGAAACCTTACAACTTTCCGAAATAACCAGTTCTAGAAACCACTTTCTTTTTCCTCCAAATGCATCTCTAGGCCTCATGCTTTCCTTTGCATCAAAATCATAATCTCTTTCCCATTAGTTAGAATTCTTGACCCTTAGAAACCTTAATTTTTAAGGGACATGTAAGTAATGAACATTCCTCAGATTAGCAGTACATTCACATTTTAAGAGCTATTTCAAATAAAATGCAAGACATTCATTAACAGATTCAAATCAGTCCTCTAGATTTTCCATATGAGGCAAATATAGGTTAATTAATATTTCAGTATCCTGTTATTTCAAAATACCTAGATATTTAATAATTTTTACTATTTAATACAACAAATTCCAAAGTTTTCAGTTACCAGAGACTTTGGAAAACTATGTTTAGGCATATATAATCAAAGAGCTTTATCATATACCCTTCATTTTTGTTATATTTATTTTGACTTGACAAGGTTGAGATTTTAAAGCCAATTGTTATTACCCAAGGCATTTTCTTGGAAAATTTTGTAACAGAGATAACTCACTGTCCTTCAGTGGCTTTAATATTAAAGTACTATTTATTTATTTTTTTACAAAAATGGGAGTGACCTGAACACTGCTATTTCTGTAGCCTGCTGGAGGGCACTTCCACAGGTCTAATCCTCCTACGAAAAAGACTTGGGGGGTTTAAATGACTATTTTCTTTCTGAGTAGACTAACAACATGAAATATTACATATAAGAAGAGATCATAAAAACAGAAAAAGAAAAAACCCTACAGTAATTAGATAAGTACTCATAAAAGAGCAAACTAAAGTCCCCCAAAGATAAGAAAGCGCATCAATAACCAAGTTACATTACAGACAGACAAGAACTTTCACTAGCAAACAAATTAAACCAAACAATGACGACACATAAAACAACAATCAACAAACACTCATATATAATATTTACAGGTGTGCATAACACACAGACAAGAGTTAAATCAGAGTCCTTTCCATGGAGCTTTCATAAGATGTCTTATAGTGCCTGGGACTTATAGCCAGAACTAGAGGCCTGGTGCACAAAAATTTGTGCACTTGAGGGGAGTCCCTCAGCCCGGCCTGCGCCCATTCACAGTCCAGGACCCCTTGGGGGATGTCCACCTGTTGACTTAGGCCCACTCCCCAGAGGATCAGGCCTAAGCTTGCAGGCAGACATCCTTCTGGCAGCCAGGGAGCCCTCAGGGGATGTCCAACTAAAGGTTTAGGCCCCCAAGGGATCGGGTCTAAACCATTAGTTGGACATTCTTAGTGCTGCCACGGAGGTGGGAGAGGCTCCTGCCACCACCACTGTGCTGGCCAGCCATGAGCCAGCTTCTGGCTGAGTGGCACTCCCCATATGGAAGTGTACTGACCAACAGGGGGCAGCTCCTGCATTGAGCGTCTGCCCCCTGGTGGCCATTGTGCATCATAGGAACCGGTCATTCTGCCGTTCAGCCAATGTGCATATTAGTCTTTTATTATTATTATACTAGAGGACCAGTGCACAAAAATTTGCACACTCGAGGGGGGTTGGGGGGGTTCCTCAGCCCGGCCTGTGCCCTCTCGCAGTCTGGGACCCCTCGGGAGATAACGATGTGCTGGCTTAGGCCTGCTCCTGGGTGGCAGAGGGTAGGCCCAATCCCTAGGTGCAGCCCCTGGTCGGGCTCAGAGCAGGGCTGATTGGGGAGTTGGGGCACCGCCCCCTGTCATGCACAGAGCAGGGAAGATCAGGAGGTTGCAATGCCACCCTCAGTCATGCTCAGGGTAGGGCCGATTGGGGGGTTTGGGCACCGCCCCCTGTCACACTCAAGGCAGGGTCGATGGGGAGGTTGCGGCGCCACCCCCTGTCACACACAGAGCAGGGCCAATCAGGAGGTTGGGGCACTGCCCCCTGTCACTCACAGAGGAGGGCCCATCAGGGGGGTTGGGGCTCCATACCCTGTCACGCACAGAGCAGGGCCGATCAGGGGGTTGAGGAGCTCCCCCCTGTTACTCACAGAGTAGGGCCGATAGGGGAGTTGGGGCACCGTCCCCTGTCACACACAGAGCAGGGTGGATCAGGGGGTTGGGGCGCCGCCCCTTGTCACACTCAGGGCAAGGCCAATGGGGAGGTTATGGCTCTAACCCATCACACACAGAGCAGGGCCCATGGGGGGCAGTTGGGGCGCCACCCTCTATCACCCACAGAGCAGGGCCGATCAGGGGGTTGGGGCGCTGCCACTGTCACACTCAGGGCAGGGCCGATGGGGGGTTGGGGCGCCTTCCCCTGTCAGGAACAGAGCAGGGTGGATAGGGAGGTTGTGGCCCCGCCCCCTGTCACACACAGAGCCGCAGGGCAATCAGGGGGTTTGCGCGCTGCCCCCTGTCATGTTGATCCTGGTGCTGGGAGGCATATTACCCTTTTACTATATAGGATAGAGGCCTGGTGCACGGGTGGGGGCTGCCTGCTTTGCCCTGAAGGGTGTCCTGGATCAGGGTTGGGGTCCCCACTGGGGTACCTGGCCAGCCTGGGTGAGGGGATGATGGCTGTTTGAAGCTGGTCACACACCCTTAAGGGTGGAGGTCCCCACTGGGGTGCCTGGCCAGTCTGGGTGAGGGGCTGAGGACTGTTTTCAGGCTGGCAGGTGACTGAAGCTCCCAACTGCTCCTTTTTTTCTTTTCTTTTTTATTCTGGGCCAGCTTTAGCTCTGAGGCTTGGCTCCAGCTTTTAGGCCTCGGCTGCTGAAAGCCAGTATCTGGTTTGTTTGGGCTCTATAATTCGAAACACTGTTTCAACTCCAGCTCTGAGATCCCGGCTGGCTGAAAGCAGGTTTCTGGGGTTTTGTTTAGCTTCTATATTTGTAACAATGTTTCAAACTGCAAGCTCAGAGGCCAGCAGCGGCAGGCGGGGAACATTGGTTTCCTCCATCACTGAAGCAAGCAAGCCTCCTGTTCGCTTCAAGCTGCCTGGCTGCCGGCCGCCATCTTGGCTGGCAGTTAATTTGCATATCGCCCTGATTAGCCAATGGGAAGGGTAGCAGACGTACTGCTAATTACTATGTTTCTCTTTTATTAGATAGGATAGGATGTCCCTATTTCTCCCCTTTTAGCCCCTCTACCCTGCTCTTGCCCCACACTTCTCTCTGGCCATCACCACACTGTTGTCTGTGTCCATGGGTTGTGCATATATTTTCTTTGGCTAATCCCTTCTTTAAATTCACTTCTTTAAATTTTTATTTTCAGATAAGTGTTTATAACTGCACTATTATATATTTTCTATTATATCATTTAGAATTAAGATATTTTTTAATTGAACCCTTGTAAATTTTAGCACAATTTAATAAATTAAGCTAGAAGCAATTAGGAGATTTTTCATGTAATGCAGATACATTTCAATTAATATTTTATTATTTTTTAATTTTTTAATATTTTAATTTGAAATAATCTCATACATGTAAAAGAAACTATAAAATACTACAGCATATTATATGTACCCTTAACCCAATTTCTTAGTTATTAATAATTTAAACATAACCATTATACAGCTAACAAATTTGGTATATATTTTTCTTATATTCTCTTTAATGTTACTTAACTCATTTACTTTGTCTTTGTTAATCTTCACCCAAGGATATTTTTCCATTGAATTTTAGAGAGAGTGAAGGGAAAGGGGGAGACACATTGATTGGTTGCCTCCTGCACATGCTTAGATAGGAACTGGGGATCAAGCCAGCAACTGAGGTACATGCCCTTGACTGGAATCGAACCTGGGACCCTTCAGTCCACAGGCTAATGCTCTATCCACTAAGCAAAACAGGCTTCACCTTAATTCATTTACTTTTAATCTATAGGTGTCTTTATATTTAAAGTGGGTTTTGTTTTTGATTCACCCTCATAATCTGTCTTTTAATTGGTGCATTTATGCCACTGACTTTCAGAGTGCTTACTGATAGGGTTACTACCATATCAGGCGGCTTCTGGGGCCAGCCTGCCCTGGATGGTGGTGCACTGGCGGCTTGCACTGTCCCGCCCTGCCTGCAGTATGCATATTAGCCACCATCTTTGTTGGCAGTTAATTTGCATATCACGTTGATTAGCCAATCATCGCAAAGGCACAGTCAATTACCATGTTTGTCTATTATTAGATAGGATGAGCCCAGAGGTCTGCCAGGTGGGGTGGCCAGTGAACACCCACAAACAGCCTGTTGTTCACAGATCTCATCCTATTCTGTTCTCCAAAGCAAATATTCACTGGCGTCCAAAGTCATTTTAGCCAAAATCTTCCAGTCCCAAGGCACCATGATAATGTTCAGACAAAGCATTAAGGAGTTCTTGTGTAAACGGACTGTTAGCTCCATTTTCTCTCATTGATGAGCCTTCCCACACCAGAGGCAGAGGATCGGGGACCTTAGGTATTACAGGCTTTGCAGGCTCTACTTTAGGAGCAGGGGACTGTGATAAATCCTCCTGGCGTTCTGTAGGCTTTTGATCTTCAATATGAAGTGGGCATAGTGCAGCATAAACAAGAGCCCACAGCTAAAGATGACAAAGGCACTCATTTTCCCTGAGCCTGATTTCTCTTTAAATCCCTGCCTACTTTTTCCCAGAGATCAACATTTAATGTTCCATCATCAGGGAAACAAGGACTATAAATTATAGGCACCATTTGCTTTTAATAATTTTTTTAAGTAACAGAGAGATGTTACTCGGTGGAGAGTTGCTGTCCCAATGTGAAACCTTTGCTGAAAATCAATTCCCTTGAACTTGGAAATCCCAACGGGCTCCAATGACTTACTGCGCAGTTACTTTCATTTCCTTCCTCTTCGTTTTCAAGGGTTCCACCGCGTCTCATTGTGTTCCCTGGTCCTCACACAAGGGCACCACCAGCCGAGGTGTTTTCCCGAGGTCATGTCTCGCAACACCAAAGAATGAGCTATGCAGACCAGAAGATTTAAGCAAAAGTGGGGAAAATGTATTACAAGCAGATTCAGACTCCCCGCAAGGGGAGGGGAACCCAACAGTGGGCTGCCGTTAAAGCCTTGTAGTCCAGGTGTATATATTTTCTACAAGCCTGCTTTATGTCTACCTGTGTCCTCACCTGATTGATTCCCTCAATTGTTGTTGCCCAGCAACGGACCTGAACTTTTTCTGTTTCTATGCGTTTGTACATCTTGTTTACCACAGGCCCTCCTTTGGTTTCCCATACCTCTCACTTTGAGTCCAGAAACATTTTATTATTTTTGCTTGGTTGGTTCCTGTGGTTAGGCTGGCTCAAACTGCCATGTCCGGCCCTGCCTATGTTTCACCTGCCTTTGTTTTCCACTGGACCTCTGCCCTATCTGCCTGTGTTTCAAGTTAACCCTCTCACCGGGGCTGACCAGCAGCCTGTGAAAGATGGATGAACAGATTACTCAAACACAGTTGGACTATGCAAGAGTGGGCTAAGGGGCCTCTGGCTTTAGTAGCCAGAGCAGCCTCTATTGCCTGCCTCATTAGGCCTTTATTAGAATTTTTATCTTTAGATACAATCAGTATGGTGATTAATCTTGGGAGGATACATGTTTACATTGTCCTCTAAGCAAAGGCACCCAGGGATTGAGCATAAAGGATTGTTTGGAAAGGTCAAAGAATAATTAGGGGTGCTGCCTTAGACATTCTCCTATGTCTCCCCTAAGTTGGAATTCCAATAAACATGCAGGCAGCTTTCCACACACTTCCCTTTTATCAGAATGTCCTCATTACAACTTTCCAACCATGTCTCATGTGCTCCCCAACAGCACTCTGTTGTAAATTTATTTTCTATATAAATAAATATTATCTCGTTGCTAACCATCTCCATTAGAATCTAGCAGACCATGAAATAGGCTTTGCAAGATCAAGCAAAGCACATAGACCCCCAAAAACATTGTTTTGGCTTCTAGCTTAAGAATTGGAGAAATAAAATTTTACATAACAGTTTGGAGAAAACACACTATATAATCCTTTTCAGTCAAAGGCAGTTCTAAAAAGGAAAGCAGATTATTTATAAGTGTGAAAAATAAATGTTTCTAATTTTACCTACTTCTTTGTCCAACTTTCTAACTTTTGCCGTTTTTTTAATAATACATATTTTAAAGAGTATATTTTCTGTAATGCAAAAATAACCCAAGAAAAAAGCATACTGAGTTTTCAATCTACCAAATTAAATTCTTAGTAAGTAATCAATCTACTCCTCTCCTTTGTTTTATGCACATCATTTCCAAGGATAATGTCAGTAAAATATAATGAAATTCAAGAGGGAGTCAATAGCCACATCCTAGATTCCATTCTGAAATGTAGCTAAAATATCAATGAATCTAGTTGTATATTTCATTAATTAGACAAATGATATCCAATAACATCACATAAATGTGCAGTTTATTATGTTTATAGGCATTCATTTAAATAATTATTTACATTGTATAAATTTTAGTAGCTTTCATAAAGTGCATGTGTAGAGTTCAATATTTAAGTACACTTCCAAAGAAACATTAAAGAGTTACATTTTTTCCCCAGAATCTAAAGTGAGTGTGAAATGTAACAACACAAACTTTTGTAGCACAAGTCTATTGCCAGGTTTAGGAACTGGCAAACATTCAGGAACCTACAAGAGCCTGGCACAGCAGGAAGGGCAAAAGGTGTGCCTTGAGAGGCACAGCAAAGCACACAAAAGTCCAAGGGAAGAGGCAATATGAGGACCCTGAATGTTTACAGCAAAGCTAGGGTCTGCAGCATGAATGAAACATGGTAATATTTTTATTTAACAAAAAACAAAATTTTAAAAGATCTGAGCTTATAGTTGAGAAAAACAATTAATTCATTAAATCATGCAGTCTAATACAGTGTTTCTATTGCTTATGATAGAAATTTGATTTGGAGTGGCCATATATCAAAACAGGTCATTTTTACATCTCCAAAGGATGTCTAAAATTATTTCTAAAATATGAACTGACATAGAGAACTCTATTTTCAAAAAAGTAATCAGTCTTAAAATTCAACTACCCAGTAGTGCTAAGTAAGGTATCACTAGGTGCCTAGGATGTACCAGAGATCAACCTAGTCATCGCAGAGTGTATTCTGAGGACATTTCAAAGGTAATTTTTGTAAGTAATATTAAACCAATGATAAAAGACCCTGAATGACAGTCAAATTCAATTAGATTAAAACTTCAAGCATTGTAATTACTATAAATTCTCAAGCCAAAGAAAGGCCCAATGAAAGCAATGTTTTTAGATAGGTTAATTTGGCAAAAGTGTGTAGTGAGCTTTGAACTGGAGATAAATAAATCTGAGAAATAAGTGACAAGTCACAACAAATCAGTTGAAGGCCATAGCTGTGGGACTACGAAGAATGGGACATTATAAAGGAAGAGTAGACAGCACTTTATGGTGGAGAGGGAATAGTCAATGATAACTCATGATGTATCCCTTAGTAGATGGGAGAAAGGTCTGCTACCCACTGTAAAGAGGGGTGGGGAGATTGAAGGAAGATCTGGATGAGAGGGCGGCTTAATGTGAGATATCTGAATTTGAGCTAATAGTGGGTGTGCATGTGAAAATGTCTTATTGGCATCTGGAAAGAGGAAGCTGGAACTAGAGTGTTCAGTGAAACATGACAATAAAGTAATATGAAAAGTTTCATGAGCAGCTGATTTGTAGAATTCAGTATCTTATCTGTATAGAACTTACTGTGTACGCCAGTAGCTACAGTGGTCACTGAAAGGAAGGTGAAAATAATCTTCACTTATTTACTCAAATATTTTTTTCTTATGAATGACATATTGCATTTATTCTAGCTCAATTACATCTAACCCCACTCCCATTAAGAAAGTTTACAAGTAAAATTTAAAGTATGTGAGAAAGGCAATTCAGGATATCTAGGGCATGTGTGCTCTCTTCCTTTATGTTAGAAATTACTTATATATTGAAAAACAAAGACAGGCTGCTTTCATATCATGGAAAATATCAGTGTAATTCTTTCTTCATAATTTGATAACACATTTTATATCTCCATAAATTTAATAACACATTCCATCCTTTAAAAATACCTGTTCCAGCCCTAGCCAGTTTGGCTCGGTGGATAGAGCATCAGCCTGTGGATCGAAGAGTCATGGGCTCGATTGCAGTCCAGAGCATGTACCTCGGTTGCAGGCTCCTCCCCAGGCCGGGCCTGGTAAGGGTGTGTGCAGGAGGCAACCAATCAATGTGTTTCTCTCACATTGATATTTCTCTCTGCCTTCCAGACATCTGATCTCATGAACACTGATTTTCTTTTTTCTTTTTCTTTTTTTTTGTTGTTGTTGTTGTTGAGAAATTAAGGCACATAGTTTATTAATTAAAGAAGAAATCAGAATGAAAATTACTAGGTATTAAGAAGTAAATAATAAAAGAACACTTAAAAATGATGGAATTCAGTCACAACAGTGTTTAGAGGGGCATTTATAGTTTAAATGTATATAATAAATGAAAAGGCTTAAATTTACAGATATATAAGTAATATGTGTAATGTTAATATATATTTACATTTTGTTAAAGGTTTTTGCATCCTTATTAATGAGGGGAATTTCCTTGTAATGTCAGGTTATTATGTCAAAATTTTGATAACCTCCTAAAACAAGTTGGGTAGCATTTCCTCAATATGATCTCTGAAATAAAATGTATACTAGTAACATTTTTTTTCTTAAATGTTTCATAGAAGCACTTCAGTGAAAATGTGAACTAGGAAGATTTTTAACTATGGATTTAATTTCTTTAGAAGATCTAGGACTATTCTGATTTTATATTTGTTATTGGTTATAGTTGACCAACTATTCTCAATATAATTTTCTTATTTCCTTCCATGACGCCATATTCTTCTGCTTTTTGACTACTTTGCAGCCACTTGCTTCTTAGACTCTTTTGCTGGCTTCCCCTTTTCTGTAGGTTATGATAGTCTGGGACTTGCTCAGTTGGTTCGGCATCGTCCCAAGCACTGAAAATTTTCTGGTTTGATCCCCGGTTGGGCACATGCCGGCTTTCAGGCTAGATCCCTGATAGAAGGCCTACAGGAGGCAGCCAATCGATGTCTCGCTCTCACATAGATGTTTCTCTTTCTCTCCCTTCTTCTCTCTCTAAAAATAAGTAAATAAAAAATTAAATAAAATATTCCAGGTCTCTCTCAGGGGCTTTCTTTATCTTTCTATCACAGTGATGACTTTACATGCTATTAGTTGCCAATGACTCGCCACAGCCTCATACATCCAATTGCTATTTGTCATCTACATATAAGTGCTTAAATAAGAATATGAAATATATTTTGCAAAAAACACTTCTTTATAGCCTATTTTACTCATTAGTCATAACCATCCATCAAATAGTTTGTCAGAACTCTAGAAGTTATTTTCCCTTCTTCTCTTACCCTCACTCTCTAACTTTCATTCTGTCAGTTATGTTAATTATTCCACTAAATATTCCAAATTAGTCTACATTTTTTCTATCTTCATAATTGTCACTTACCCCTCAGGATCCTAAAAAAGAATAGAAATCCATTTAAACATGTTAAAATTGAAAGAATAAAGGGACAATTTTCCTTCAAATTGTTGAAATTTCAACAATTTCAAAATGTTGAATAACATTTAAGAAGACTTTAAGGCATCTGGGACACACAGGACCAGCAACAGCTGGTTGCTATTATATACCCAGGTGTGAACTGTCAAGAGAAAGGCATGTTCTGGGACCTATGAAAGCTGGACTCTTGGAAGAGTGCTGGGGTCCAACCCCAGCAGGTCCAGGGGTCCCCAAAGGTATGGACGGAGTCAGCAAAGAAGGAATGACACGGAGACAGTGTTCAGTTGATCAGCAGCCTAGCCAGGATCTCCAGCCAAGTTCTGGTTAGGATTTCCAGCCAAGTTCTAACACTGATTTTCTGACCTGCCTACACCTGCCCACTCACAAATTCCTCCCATGTTGAGTCCAAGCCCTAAGGATTCTCAGCAGTATCAGAAGAGTCAGAACCCAGGTGCAACCATCAGCTATTGATCAACATTCCAAGAACCACATTAGCATTATCCTACAAGTTGATGTAGAAATGTTTTTTGGGTGTCTTCCCAGCCAGAAGTTAGATCTGTGCTCAAATTACACTTACAGCAATACACTGAAACAAGAAATAGGGAGAAACTGTTGTTTACCAGTACCTTGGAATTCATTCCTTGGCCACATTCATGCTGTTGGAGTATGAGACACATAATAAGTACTTTCTTTTGTTTTTTAAATAAACTAGCATGAGTCACTGTCTGTTCCTTATGATCAAAGAATACTAGCCATAATACTCCCTCTACTTGTCCCAGTACCATGAAAGTATTTCCACTTAATGCCAGTTCTGAGCTATGTACACAGTGATTTAATATAATGATGAGGGACCAAACTTGGTCAGCTTTCCCACCCATTTTCTTCCTGATGGTAGAAAAGTTTCACTAGACACTGCCATTTCTTACATGCTAGTGGCTTATACTGTTTTCCAAATATAATACTAGAAGCATCTAGCTCTCAAATTGCCTTGCTGCTGTTTATATCATACCTTTCATCTGATGATTGTGACCTTTGATAATAACATATTCATTTCCCTGGTTCTGTCTTGTTTGCATGTTTTTCTTTCTTTTTTTTTTTTTCCAAGGCAAATATCTTTATTCCTGCAGGAGGGTGTGCAGCCCATGGTATGGAAGCACGTGCACACGAGCAGGTAGTCTGCTCAGCTTTTTAATCCTGATGCACGTGGCCTGTCCCTTATTGTTGATTGGAACTCAGGCTCACAGTCTTTCGCAATTGGCTAATTCAAAGGAAGGGGTTGACCTTTGCCGTTTCAAGATGGCAGTCCCCAGGGAGCTACAAGCCATGTGGTCAACATGGTGGTTGCTTAAACTGTTCTTTGACAGGAAAGATGACTTGTTTATTCTCACAATTCTCCCCTTTTCTTTATTTAAACTCTTTTCTTCAAACTCAGCTAACATTAATTGATTTTCATGCTCTACAGTGTCTAGACTCTAGGAAAAGACTAATTTGCTATTTGGTCAATGAGGTTTCAATTAACCTTTGAATAATACATGAGATGATGTAACATCCCATCACTGTAACTCCTAATCAAAGCGGTGAACGTGGATACCATCATTCCCTTGCACTTTCCAAACCATTGCTCTAGTAAATCAGAGAAAGGATTCTCAATCCCAGGTTCCAGCTAATGCATTAGCTAAAGCTGCCATTGCCTTAGGGCCTCAGTGACTGTCGGTCTGCTGTGTTGTCAGGGATGAATGTACAACACTGACCCCAACATTACACATATTCCTCCTTTTTCTGCCAGAATCATATCCAAGGCTAACCTGTTCTCTGAGGTCACCCTGCTGGTGGCATCTAGCTGTTCAGCTATCCCTTTAGCTGTGTCTCAAATATAGTTAACAAGCCTTTGCTGGTTATCCTATATAATAAAAGCCTGATATGCAAATTGACCATCAGACCCTCACACAAGATGGCCACCCGCATGTGGCAACACGATGGGCAGCAGGGGAGGGCAGTTGTGGGTGATCAGGCTGGCAAGGGAGCAGTTAGGCATCAATCAGGCTGGCAGGGGAGCGGTTATGGGTGGTCATGCAGGCAGGCGAGCGGTTGGAAGCCAGCAGTCCCAGATTGTGAGAGTGATGTCTGACTAAACTGGCAGTCGGACATCCCCCAAGGGGTCCTGGATTGGAGAGGGTGCAGGCTGGGCTGAGGGGACCCTCCTCCTGTGCACAAATTTTGTGCACCGGGCCTCTAGTAGTAAATATAATTAATCCAACCACATTCTTGTTTACAGTGGACCACCAGCACAGGAGAGATTCTAACCCTGCAGCAATCTGATTTTTAGCCTTAATCTCCTTGGCACTCCTCCTGGAACTCCAATGGGATCTGTGTGTATATAGGGATCAAAGAAGCACCCTGGACTCTCTCTCTCCTCTTTGTAGTCTGTCTGTTCATTGAAAAAGGTTTATGATATGCCAAAGTGAAAGGGATAGCCAATTGTATCAGAGTGCAAGTTCCACTCCATTGGCTGGGCAAGGCCACAAGTCTGGGTCCCCCATAACACCACCAGACATCAGCACGGGGTATCGACAGTACAGCATGATTGGTTTCTGAGGATACTCAGAATTTACACATCTGGATAAATTTCTCATAAACTCCGAGCACTGTTTCCTCCCTTGAGAGGCAAGAGGTTTATATTGGAGAACAGGGCCGGATCGTTTTGGGAGGTCCTTGCTCTTTGCCTTGTTGAATGGGAACAACAGGGAGAGAGTCTTACAGGAAGCGTTTTCCCAGGAAGTTTCCTCCTGGTACAAGGCAAGCACACATTCCATCCCTTTACTATCTGAGGTCCATCCAAATGGGAATGGAACCACTTGGGCCTCTAACCTTCCCACTGCACAAGAGTAACAGTTGCTTTTATTTAGGGTGCGTACAGAATATTTAATGCATTCCACCCAATCATTTGCTCCCTCATACCCTATTTTCATGGTGGTGGCATTGGGCTAGGGGATCTTGTCTTTTGACCTCTACTCCTAAATATAGTCCTAGCCAATCTTTTGACCTAAAGGCTGAAATATCCAAGTCATTCAAGTTACCTATAATCAATAACTTAACTGGGTAAGCATGATCCAGATTGTACACATTTCTCCAGCCCACATTGTAAGCCCCTGCAATTTGCCAGATCCCTAAAGCAAATAGAACCCAGTACATGATGGTTATTAAGATAGCTTACAGTTTTTAGCATCAATTCAAGGGGATATGTCCTGGTATGGCTGTTCAAGTTGAGGTATGTCCGCCCTTAACCCGGGTGTGTTGGGTCCAACCTCACTCTACATTCCTAACAGCAGTCTCTGTGGTAAGCAAGACAAGGTAGGGTCCTTTCCAGGAGAGTTCCAACTTCTTTCCCTTCCATGTCTTGATTAGAACAAACGTAGTCTCCTGGTCGATGGTGATGAACCAGAAACTCAAGAGGAGGGCCTTGGGTCAGGAGGCCTTCTAACCTGAGAAAGATTAAAGTAGAAGAGATACCCAGTACATAGTTCTTAAGAAATTGGTCCCTAGTCTCAATTGTAGGAAGGTCTTGAGGCATTCCAGGGCCTATTGGAATCACCTACAGCCAACTCTATGTCAAAAAACAAACAAACAAATAAACAAAACTTCTTAACATTCAAACCCTAGGAAGGTTGTCAAACCCATTCTACCAAAAGATTATATCTCATTCAAAGTGACAAGAGGGTATTAAACACAAACATAAACTAGTAAAACTTCAGTTCCCACAATTAATATCACTCTTTTCTAAGCAATTAAGTATCTGATTAAAATCTCACAATATATTATTACTAGAGGCCTGGTGCAGGAATTTGTGCACTAGCGGTGTCCCTTGGCCTGGCCTGTGGGATTGGGCTGAAACCGGCTCTCTGACATCCCCCAATGTGTCCTGGATTGTGAGGGTGCAGGCCAGGCCAAGGGACCACCACTGGTGCATGATCAGGGCTGGAGAGGGACATGAGAGGTTGGCCAGCCAAGGAGGGACTGAGGGAAGGCTCCAGGGCCTGTCCGGCCTGTCTTGCTCAGTCCTGATGGGCCGGACCCTGGCAGCAAATTAACCTACCAGTTGGAGTGTCTGCCCCCTGGTGGTCAGTACCCGTCATAGTGACTGGTTGACCAGTCGACTGTCTTCTCCCTAGTGGTCAGTGCACATGATAGCAAGTGGTTGAGTGGCCTTAGCATATCATTAGCATATTATGCTTTGATTGGTTGAACAGCCAACCAGTCGACTGGACACTTAGCATATTAGGCTTTTATTATATAGGATTCCAATTACTTATGGAACTTTTGCTTCCTAAGCAAATACAAGAAAAACCTTTTCCCTTTTAACAGAAAACTTTTTTGGAAAAGGTCTAAACAAATTCTGTATTATCCTACTTTACATTCACCTACCTATAATGTCCCTTTAAGATTTCTTTTCACAATTCTTCTATAATTTTCACAAATCTTTTGTTTATTTAGCTTTAGAACAACTTAATTACCTAATTATTTCTATAACACATCTCCATACTTCATGCCTTCTATTACCAAAACCATATAATTTATTTCCAATTAGCTAGAATTTTTAAGTCTTAGAAACCTTAAATTTTAGGTGGCAAGTTAAGTATTTAGCATTTCCCAGATTAGTAATACATTCACATTTTTAAGGATATATTTAAATAAAATACAAGACATATTTAATTAATAGATTCAAATTTATCCTCTAGATTCTCCATACAAGGCAAACTCAGATTAATTAATGTTTCAGTATCCTGTTATCTCAAAATACCTAGGTATTATTATTATTTTTTTTTACTATTTAATCAGCAATGCTCCAAAGCTTTTAAGTTACCAATTAGGCATATGAAGCTGGAGAAAAGGCTGAGAGGGAAAGGGAGCAGGCCTCTTCTATGACTGCAGTTTCCAGGCCCCCAGCTGCTTAGATTTAAAATTGCCACATTTTTCCTTAGCAATAACATGCTAAGGTTTGGGTGATAATGAGTTCAGCTTCTGATAGTATCAGAACTGTTAAGTAAAGAAACTGTTCTTTGGGAAGGGGGTGAGAATGTTGGCCTTAGGATCTAAAGGCTCAGTGAGGGGTCCCTTCCTTTGTGTTTGTGTGTATGTGTGTGACCCATAAGCTCCTCCTCTTTTGGGATGTCCATACTGTTGTGGCCTCTGTTTCTGGCCCTCTAGGCTAACCCTTCCCTGGGCCACTTGTTCTACAGTTGTGAGCATTATGTTAGCTTTCTGTTTCTGCCTCTCTCATCTCTACATATATAGACCTTCTGAGCCTCTTCTACATTTCTATCCTTTCAGTTCTCTAGCTTTGGTAGTTTTATTGAGATGTCAGGCCAACTATTGGTGACAAAATGTAATTTTAATATTCCTTGGCCCAACGGGTCCTCAGGGTTTAGCCCAGAGTAGTTTCTCATTTAATCTTTTAGTCTTGGTAAAATTCAGAAGGCCCTTCTTCTTTGCCTTGCTGAATATTAAAGGCTTTATTTAGGTTCTGAGACCAAGGAACTGCTTCCCTAATCCCTTTAATTATTAGTTCCCTGAGATCTCTCATGTGTCCCCTATGGGCCTCATTGTTATGTTCCCACTGGGGCTCTTGGGTTTCGAAATTTTACATCTGATGAAAGTACTCCAAGGTCAACCAGGTGCTCCCCTTCCCAGATGACCATAGCCAACCTTTGAATCATTCCCCTTTCTTCTCCTGAGAATCATATTCCCAAGAGAGACATTAACTTGGTCTACATATACACTTGTAGGCCCCAAAATGGGTCGAGCTGGTCAGCTAAGCCACGTGGGTCTTCCAGCAGAGGCTTTAACTCCTTTTTTTTTTTTTTCACTGTTCCAACTCCTTTTGCAACTTAGAAAAGATGGTTTCTGGCAGCTCAGAGGCCTCTGGCTGGTTGTAGTCTTATCAGGACAGCCCTCTTCCTGAGGGGAAGTTAGTATTGCAAACTGGCTATCTTGGATGTTCCCTCAGATTGTTCCCTGGTTGCATAGGGAGGGGAAGGCAAGGCAAGGGACCCCATTTCTCTGTCTGCCCTTGTTCTCTTCTAGGTTTATCTACCTTTACAAGGAGAAGGACGACTGGCTCCTTCCTCCAACAGAGAGCACAGTGACTGGACTTCTATCATTAACATATTTATAATTATCACTGAAAAGCTTTATCATAAGCCCTTTATTGTAGTTACTAGTACATCTATTTATTATATCTTAACAACTTTGAGATTTTAAAGCCAATTATTAACCAAAGAATTTTCTTGACTAATTTTATAACAGGGATAATGCACCAGCCTTCAGTGGCTTTAATGTGAAAATACTATTTTATTTTATTTTATTTATTTTATTTTTCTTTATAAAAACAGAGTGCCCCTTTCCCCCCTTCACTGCTAGAGGGTACGTCTACAGATCTGTTCCTCCCAGTGTTATGGGGAAAAATAGAACATTGGGGACTAGTTGTGATTATGGGAAATATTAATTATGCTGTTAACTATGATTGCCCTTTCTGTTCAAAGAAAGAATATACCAACCCGGCTGGGAGTCATACGTGCCTGAGACCTGGGAGTCAACCTGAGAATGCAGTCCATTCTCATTCAAGAACTTCCCATTATCATGGGAACATTAACCTTGTTGCCCAACCCAGCCTGTATAGCTTACTTCCCTATGCCTATAATCCCTACTTACCCATGTAATCTTTGTCCCTTTTTCATAAACCAGGGAAGAGTAAATTAAAGTCCCTAAAAGATAGCAAGCCAAAATACACACAGACAGAAAACTCACTAGCTAAGAGTTTCTGGTGGCTGAAGCCCTGAGAGGGAGAGCAGGAAGAGTCCCCAAGATGAAGAATTCTTAGCAGCTTCTGGGATGTTCTTGCAACCTGTCATGTGTTCAGCCCCGCCACACATAACTGGGCTTCCCCAAAGCAGGACTTGCCCCATCTTTAAACAAATTAAACAAACAACAAAGAGAAATAAAACATCAACAGAAACACTTTTATACAAGTGCGCACAACACACTAAAAGTTTGAACCACAGAATGCCCTGCATTAAAAAAAAATCACCAAAGTAGAGCAATGTCTTCTGTCCCTAGTTCAGGAACTGCCCCTCCCCAGAATCTCAGCATTCTCCAGTGAACTATTTTAGGGGAATGTATTCCCTAGGCCTAGGATATTTTTGTTTTCCATCCTTGGAATGTCCTTTGTGACTATGTACTCAACCCTCCATGTTGGAGGTTTCTCATACTCCCTGAGATCCACTTCATCCCTCTCTGGCCATGTCCCTTGCAGGAGAACAGAACCACAGATCAGAACTTGGCACTCATTTTATGTCCAAGACACATCCCAGTCACATATACCCGACTTACGAGGATACCCAATCACCAAAGTAGTACTCAGTCCAATTTCCCATCGTGGCTCATGCATGAGGTTACCTGAATGTCGTGTTTCTTGCTTGGGCCATTCATGCATTGCTAGCTCACTCTCGATCCTGAGCTCATAGTCAGCCCTAGGGGTAATTTCTGTCCCTCCTCACCAAGGCCATTGTAACTTGGAAGTGGGGTGCATCTTCTCAGGAAAGGGATCTAATTGTCCCTTGTGATGACAAATGGTATCCTGGATGTGCCCCCAAATTGTTAGAAATAAGGCGAGTCCCCAAATTTAAGGGTCCTTGTAGAACACAAAGCATACTCGGGAGCCTGGCAGCAAGGCAAATATCTTTACTCCTGCAGGAGGGTATGCACACACATGGTCCGGAAGCACACACACCTGTATGTTTTTTTTAACGTTCACTTTGACATTAGTCTTTTCTTTCTTATAAATATCTTAACAAACTTTCTTATAATATTTGCCTTGATGTCTTTTAATGCTTCTCAATGGGTGCAATTGGAGCAAAATACACTTCCTCTGTTCTTTGATAAGAAATAACGTGTAAAAGAAATGTCACATTTTCCTTCCCACTTGTAAATTTAGTGCAATGTATTTGTTAGGTATTATAGACAACATCAAATTTAACCTCAAGTAAAAATATATAATGAAAACAAGTCAAGAATAGATGCTAAACTTTACAGGAAAAGAGGCACTATAAACTATTTCACAGAAAGTAACTTAAAAGTGTTCCTGGTAAGAATAACATTTCCTAATAACACAAATGCTGTTTTCATAGTAGCCATCATCATTCCTACTTATAAGGAATGCTTTTAATAAAAGAAAAAGAGTCAAAAACAAATATTCATCAGAAAGATTCAGACTTCTACTAATAAGTCAGTTTCTATCCTAATAAGAAAAAATTATCCCTAGTTACTATTTTTAAGATTATTTAAGTAATCCCTCTACATTTTCCTTAACTATTCCAGTAAGTATTTTTAATTAAAAAAATAAGCAAACCACATTTAGACAAGTGATACCTAATGGAAACACTTAATTTCAAGTGTATAAAAGGACACTGAAAATGTGATGTATTCATATTTTGGTGTTCAAAAACCATAATGGGTGTGTAATGCAATAATCTAGTAAATAGGCAATTGCATTTAGATATATATCTATTATACCTATGAAAGCATTAGGCTAGTCACTCAGTCATTTATCCCATTCTCTTCAGAATGCCCTCTCACACACTGCACTGAGATCTTGCAGACCTTTTATCAAGTGGCAATAAAAAATGAACAACGAAATCATATAGTACATAGGTGACAAAAAGTGCCATGGACAAAACCAAACCAAGAGAAAGGTATAGTCATCTTTTTTTTAAAAAAAAAAAAAATGTTTTATTGATTTTTTTTTTAGAGAGACAGGAAGGGAGAGGGAGAGAGAGGTAGAAACATCAATGATGGGACTCATTGATTGGCTGCCTCCTGCATGCTCCCCAGTGGGGGTCGAGCCCACAACCCAGGCATGTGCACTTGACCGGAATCGAACCCGGGACCCTTAAGTCCGCAGGCCGACTCTCTATCCACTGAGCCAAAACAGTTAGGGCCATAGTCATCTTTAATGCACCTTTTCCATAGAGGAACATTCATGTCCTTTTTAACATGTGGATACAATTTTGTTTTACAATTTTAGAGAAACCTGATAAAAATCTTTATGAGTTTAAGATCTAATAGAATGTATAGCTATTCAGAGACTTAGAAAAATGTGAAAAGAAACATAATTTTATAATTCTTAAAAAACAGTTGCTATAAGTAAAATTTAACAGTTCATCCTACACACTCATCTCCATCAATATCATACCCAGCTCCAACAACAGCACACCACACACACACACACACACACATCCATAAAAGCAAAAACATTTCATTTAAGTACTAAAATCACACACAGGAAAGTATGGGTAAACCAGTCTGAGAACTTTACCCTTTGTCTCACATTCTGCTGCACTGTGTTGTTGTTTTCTTTCTAAATCTATATTGTTTAAAGTATTACATAGATCCTCCTTTCCCCCCACCCCATCTAGCCCGCTCCTGTCCTGCCTCCCCACTTGCAGGTCTTTACCACCACGTTATCTGTGTCCATGGGTTATGCATATATGCATATAAGTTCATTGGTTGATCTCTTTCCACCCACCCTCCCCTGCCTTCCATCTGAGGTTCAACAGTTTGTTCATGCTTCTATGACTCTGGGTCTATTTATGATCATCAGTTCATTTGGTTGATTAGATTTCACATATGCGTGAGATCATATGATGATTACCTTTCTCTGACTGGTTTATTTCACATAGCATAATACTCTCCAGGTCCATCCATGCTGTTGCAAATGGTAAGAGTTCTTTCTTTTTATTGCTGTGTAGTATTCCATTGTGTAAAGGTACCATAGTTTTTTTATCCACTCATTTGCTGATGGGCACTGAGGCTGTTTCCAAGTTTTAGCTACAGTAAATTGTGCTGCTATGAACATAAGGGTGAATATAATCTTTCTGATGTTTATTTCAGTCTTCTTAGGATATATTCCTAGAAGGGGGACCACTGGATCATTGTAAATGGTTTGAGGAAATGCTATACTATTTTCCACAGTGATTGCACCAGTCTGCATTCCCACCAGCAGTGTACTAGGGTTCCCTTTTCTCTACAACCTCGCCAACATTTGTAGTTTGTTGATTTTTTGCTGATAGCCATTCTGACAGGTGTGAGGTGATATCGCATTGTCGTTTTGATTCACATCTCTTGGATAATTAGTGACTTTGAGCATTTTCTCATATGTCTCTTAAGTTTCTGCATATCCACTATGGAGAAGTGTCTATTTAGAACCTTTGCCCATTTTTTAATTGGATTGTTTGTCTTCCTTTTGGTAAGTTGTATGAGTTCCCTATATATTTGGAGATTAACCTCTTATCAGACATATCATTGGCAAATATGTTCTTCCATGTAGAGGGCTCTCTTGTTATTTTGATGATGGGTTTTTTTGCAGTGCAGAAGGTTTTTATTTTCATGTAGTTCCATTTGTTAATTTTTTCCTTAGTTTTTATAGTCCTAGGGAATGTATCAGTAAACATATTGCTATGAGAGATGACTGAAATTTTGGTGTCTATGGTTTCTTCTAGTACTTTTATGTTTTCACATCTTACATTTAAGTCTTTTATTCATTTTGAGTTTATTCTTGTGTATGATGTAAATTGGTGGTATCATTTCATTTTTTTGCATATACCTGTCCAATTTTGCCAACACCTTTTATTGCAGAGACTGTCGCTGCTCCAATATATTCTCTTGCCTACTTTGTCAAATATTAATTAAACATAGTGGCTTGGGTCAATTTCTGGGTCCTCTATTTTGCTCCATTGATCTATATTCATGTTCTTGTGCAATTAGGAGGCTGTTTTGAGTACAGCAGCTTCATAGTATAATTTGATATTTGGTATTGTGATTCCTGTAACTTTGTTCTTCTTACCCTATGTATTTTTTTTAAATATATTTTATTGATTTTTTACAGAGAGGAAGGGAGAAGGATAGAGAGTTAGAAACATCGACGAGAGAGAAACATTGATAAGCTGCATCCTGCACACCTCCTACTGGGGATGTGCCTGCAACCAAGGTTCATGCCCTTGACCGGAATCGAACCTGGGACCTTTCAGTCCGCAGGCCAACACTCTATCCACTGAGCCAAACCGGTTAGGGCCCTATGTCTTTTGATTGGAGCATTTAATCCATTTACATTTAAGGATATTATTGATAGATACCTATTTATTGCCATTTTAATTCTGTATTCCTAGGTTTCTCTCTCTATTTCTTCTTCTCATTACTGCAGCCCCTTTAGCTTTTCCTATAATGCTGGCTTGGTGCTGATGTACTCCTTTAGCCTTTTTTTGTCTGGGAAGCTCTTTAGTTCACTGTTTATTTTGAATGGTAGCCTTGCTGGATAGAGTAACCTTGGTTTCACATCCTTGTTTTACATTACCTTGAGTATTTCATGCCATTCCCTTCTGACATATAGAGTTTCTGATGAGAAACCATGTGTCAGTCTTACAAAGACATCTCTCATAGCAATATGTTTTCTGATACATCTCCTAGGACTATCTCCTACAAAGGTAACAGTTTGTATTTCTCTTGCTGCCTTTAAAATTCTCTCTTCATCTTTAATTTTTGGCCTTTTAATTATGATGTGTCTGGGCATGAGCCTGTTTGGGTTCTTCTTGCTTGGGGTCTTCTGTGCATTCTGAATTTGTGACTTTTTCCTTTGCCAGGTTAGGGAAGTTTTCTTCCATTATTTCTTCAAATAAGTTCTCTATTCCTTTCTTCCTCTTCTGGCACACATGCTATTCAAATCTTGTTATATTTTACATTATTCCACAGCTCTCTTAAGCTGTCCTCCTATTTATTAAATTTTCTTCTGTTTTCTAATTCACTGATTTGATCCTCAACTTCCCCTAATCTGCTGTGTATTCCTTCCAATGTATACTTCATTTGTGTTATGTCATTCTTTATATATGTTTTCATAGTTACTATATCTTTTTTCATGCTGTTCATCATCTTTACTATCATTACTCTGAACTCTATATCAGATAAATTTCCTATCTTCATTTCATGTATTTCTTTTTCTGGAGGATTCTCTTGTTCTTTCATATAGGGGTTGTTTCTTTGTCTCCTCATTTTGGCTGCCTGTTTGGGTTTGTGACTATGTATTAGGTAGATCTGCTATGCCTCTCAATTTCTAGTGCAGGACAGTGTCAAATGCTATTTCTGACTAATTAGCTCAGGCAAAGACTCAAATCTTCAAAAGACTGTCTGCCTACCAACTGATAGGTTTCCATCTTGAATTGCCCTCAGGCAATCATCCACAGTTATAGAGAGAGCTTTTTTCAACAAGGTGGGGAAATTGCTTCTGCCTAGAGGTTAATTGTTATTCACAGTCTCTTATTGGGTCTCAGAAACTCCACACAGTGGGGCAGGGTGTTTCTACAAAGGGTGTATCAACTGTCTTCCCCCAAGGCAAAACAGCCTGTATAGCCAATGTCTGGGTCAAAAAGATGACCTTACCAGTGTGAGGGATTGACTCGCACAGGAAACTGGGTTGTTTGCCTCCTGGCTTCTGCTCACACAACTCCAGTCCACTCTGCCCTCCCTCTGCCAGAGTACAAGGTGGGTGGTTCCACAGGGAATTTTGTGCATAGGCCTTTTAAGAGGGTGCCTAAAATTCTGTCTTTCTCTGGCAGACAGAAACCCTGCTGCATCTCACAGCCAAATGTTATGTGGGTACCCTTCTCAATTGGAGGGCCCAGCTTTGGTGTTTAGACCCCAGAGTTCTCAGTGGCAATCACCACAGCTGAGATATCTCTCTGCAACTTCAGTTGCTATTGTGGGAGTCTGGCAAGCGTTTCATGCCTCTACCTCTCCTATCAGTCTCTATGAGGTCTCCACTTTCCATCCTCGAGTATCAGGGTTCTCTCCAATGAGTCTTCTGTTAATTATTCAGGAAGTTTTTCTGTATTTTAGTTGTAATTCCAGTTTGGTCCTAGGAGCATGTCTGTGTAGCATCCACTTACTCTACCGCCATTTTTAATCTTCTCACTGCATTATTTCCACAGTTTCTGTGACCCACGACCATGTACAGATGCTTCTAGGCCTCCAGCCAGCATCTCATAGATGTCTCCTTTCCTCACACCATCCTTATGTGTTCACTTCCATCATGCTGACAGACTTCCAGGCACATAAAGGAATAGATAGTTATTTGTGGGAAAC
This sequence comes from Myotis myotis, assembly GCF_014108235.1. Lineage (NCBI taxonomy): Eukaryota > Metazoa > Chordata > Mammalia > Chiroptera > Vespertilionidae > Myotis > Myotis myotis. Next base: position 105,015,484 of record NW_023416324.1, on the reverse strand, counting down.
TGTTTATTGCCTTCACTATCTGATAAGTGTAGACAGAGAACCCCCCGAAGGCCTTTGAAGCCCTAGCAAAGGTCGGAGCTAGGCACCACCTCTGTTTGTCCAGACAGTGGTAGCTGAAACTACTCCCCCATTTATTATTATGTAAATCCTTGCTGATGGGCTAGTCTGCTTGTTACTAGGGGGTCACCTGCCTAAGGGCTATGCTATGGGTGCACCCCAGATCAATAAAAGCTTGGTGAGGCCTGAGCACGAAGGAAGTCCTTCGGGACTTGCCGCCTGGTCCCCCAATATTGCAAAATTATCTCGTGTCTTTTTCTCTCATTTGTTGTGCGGCTCCTCTTTCAGATACCGAACCCTACTCCACGCAGAAAGTGGAGGGAGTCTTACACAACAGTTATTCATTGAAAGAATATTTTAAAATAATTTAACAACTTTTCAGTGACTTATTCATTATGACTTATCCAGTAATATACTATTTATTATTTTTTATTTTTATTAAATTTATTGGGGTGACACTGGTTAACAAAATTATACAGGTTTGGGGTGCACAATTTTATAGCATATCATCTGTATACTATCCTATCTAATAAAAGAGAAACATGGTAATTGGCGTACAACCGCTACCCTTCCCATTGGCTAATCAGGGCAATATGCAAATTAATTGCCAACTAAGATGGTGGCTAATTTGCATACTGAAGGCAGGGTAGGACAGCGGAAGCCGCCATCCAGGACCCTGTGTGCCATGAAGGGGGGAGGCTGGGGTTAAGGCAAGCGGTGCTGATCACTACACCGGAGCCCTCCCCCGCCCACAGGAGACACAGGCCCTCTCCGGCATGCGATCTGCATGCTGGCGGGGAGCTGGGGCCAAGGCAAGCAGTGCGGATTGCTGTGCCTGCCTACCAGAGACAGGGGACCCACTCCTGTGTGTGATCTGGGGGGTGGGCAGGAGCTGGGGCCAAGGCAAGCGGTGCCGATCACTTCACCAGCCTACCAGAAACAGGGGACCCACTCCTGTGTGCAACGGGGGTGGGGGGTGGGCAAGGGGTGGGGCCAAGGCAAGCGGTGCTGATCGCTTCCCCCCACCTACCAGAGACAGGAGGCCCACTCCCATGTGTGATCCGGGGGCAGGTGGGGGCTGGGGCCAAGGCAAGCAGTGGCGATGGCTTTGCTCACCTAGAAGAGACACTGGGGCCCACTCTGTGTGCGATCAGCCAGCGGGCGGGGTCTGGGGACAAGGCAAGCAGTGCCCATTGCTTCGCCAGCCTATGAGACAGGGGGCCCACTCCTGTGTGCGACCCAGGGGTGGGCGGGGGCTGGGTCAAGGCAAGCGGTGCTGATCACTTCCACTGCCTACCAGAGACAGGGGCCCACTCCTGTGTGCAAGTCGGGGGGTGGGCGGGGGCTGGGGCCAAGGCAAGTGGTAGCGATTGCTTCGCCCCCCTACCAGAGACACGGGGCCCATTCCTGTGTGCGACCCGGAGGTGGGCGGGGGGATCGGCGGCGGCATTGCTAGCCTTAGCATGAGCCCCGCCCGCCCGCCGGGAGCCATCCAGCCCAGGGCCAGGAAGGCAGGAGGCGACCCTGGAGTGCTGGAGCCACCCGGCTCTCCCAGCTGTCGGCGCTTCATGAATCCCAATTTTCCGCGGAGGCAACGGCTGCAGAACCCAGAGCGGGAGAAAGGGGAGTGGGCCAAGCACGGCTCTGGCTCGGGCTTGATGGAGGGCACCGGCGCGTGCCGAGGAGATCTCCCCAGGGGGCAGCGACTCCCCCTGCTGCCTGGGAGATCTGCCTGCTCCCCTGTCTCCTGCTCTGCATCCTGCAGCCACTGCCTCTGGGGAAACTTGCGATTCATGAAGCGAGGGCGGTGGTGAGGAGGAGGCACCTAAGAAGTCTCCAGCTGCTGGCGCTGGAGGCTGGGAACTTTGTGCCGGGCGCTCCCAGCGGGGCCATGGCAGAGGGGAGCTGGGACTCTGGCCACCACCGCCGCTGCCCCCCAGCTGGCTACTGCTGCTGCTTTGGCTGCTGGAAGCTCCGCTGCTGCTTGGGGTCCAGGCGCAGGAGGCTGGCCAGGAGCCTGGGCCAGGTCAGCAGCCCCCGCCGCCGCCTCAGCAGCAACAGAGCGGGCAGCAATACAATGGTGAGTGGGGCCTGAGCCCCACCCGCCCGGACACTGGGCCCTCTGAGAGAGAGGGAGAGAGAGAGAGAGAGAGAGAGAGAGAGAGAGAGAGAGAGAGAGAGAGAGAGAAAGAGAGAGAGAGAGACGGAATTTGGCACCCCGCATCCCTCCCTGATCAACCACTGTGATTCAGGCCAGCAAGGGCTGCCTTCAGGCCGCAGCTCCAGGTCCCTCATCCCCACCCCAGGCCCGAGAGCACAGTGCTGGGCAGAGGCACCCAGTGGTTCGGGAATGCAGCGCAGTGAGGGGCCGGCATGGGGGGGGCGGGGGGTTGTGTTTACACCACCAAGTTCCCCACTTCTGCCCTGGCCCACATCCCTCCTCCTTCCCCACAGAGGCCCAGCTCCTGCCTACATGCTTGCTGGGCAGGCCCAACTGCACCGGAGAGTGAGCTATGGCAATCAGGATGGCCACTTCCTGGGATGGGATGGCCAGACCATGGGGATTCATGAGGGCGATGAGGCCCATGGGGCATGCACAGCCCTCCGGCAGTGGGGGTGGCCGCCAAGCCGAGTCTGGCTACAGTGGGGCCAGTGGGAGCCCGAGGCCACCCCAACCCCCACAGGTCCTGGGCAGACGGTGGCTCAGTGGAGAGTGGTATCTCCATGCATGGTGCCCAGGGGTGGCTGTGAGCTGCTGCAATCCCACCCCATGCTTCAGGGACGGGGAGAAGGCTCGCAGCCACCAGCACCCTAGGCTGCACCGCCTGGCCTGTGCCTCAGCCTGCCAGGTTGGCAGGGTCCAGAGAAGGTGAGCTGTTCCCTTTCCCCAGTGGTAGAACAGGGAGGAGAGCGCTGGGTGCAGGGAGGGGACCTTAGCTGGTATCCTCCTGGTGTGGGCCCTGGCAGGGGCCGGTGCAGAAGTACCAGGGCACAGTTGCTTCGGTGTCTCGGTGAAGTTTGCAACTGACCCAAGGAGGAAACCCGAGAGGGGAAAGGCCAGGAGGCATGAATTGCCAGCACTGTAGCCACTTGAAAACAGCTCTACTTGGAATGTGAGGTGGTTGTATGTTCAGCTGAGAAGTGAGGGGGCTGAACTCCACCATCGCTGGGCTCCTGTCAGTCCAAGGCCCAAGTGTCCACCACGACAAGGGGAGAACAGAGCGAGGGGCCCGGAGGAAGGGAGGACAATTGAAGAAAACCATGTCTAGACTTTCCCCAGCCCTCTCCTTCTTTCTGCTGCCTACAAGAGCCCCAGGCCCGGCCACAGTTCTGTGTCCACCTTTTAGTCCCCTATTCTCCAACTGCAGAGGAAAGAAATAAGGAAAGAGTCTGTGCTGCCTTCAGAAAGTATCTATATACCTGATTGGCCAGTTGCCTTCCACAGAGGGAGGCCAGACTTCGGCTTAGGCCCGCTCCTCACAGGGACATCAGTAGGACATCCTGTGAGGGCTCCCAGACTGTTAAAGGGGGCAGGCTGGGCTGAGGGATGCCCTCCGAGTGCACAAATTTTCATGCACCGGGCCACTAGTCCTATATAATAAAAGCCCAATATGCTAAGTGTCCAGTCATCTGGTCATCCATTCAACCAATCAAAACATAATCTAATCTAATAAAAGAGAAACATGCAAATTGACTGCATCTCTGCTACACCCCAAGCCATGTCCACCAGCCAATCAGAGTGACCATATGCAAATTAACCCAACCAAGATGGCAGCTGGCAGCCATGGAGCTGGAGTAAGCAGGAGGCTTGGTTGCCCCGGCGATGGAGGAAGCCAAGCTTCCCACCTGCCCTGCCTGGCTGTGGCCTCCGCTCAAGGCAACAAAGTTTCAATTATAGGAGATAGATAAATCCCAGATACCTGCTTCCATCCACCCTCCACTGGGAGCTTGGGTGGCTGGGGGCCGTGGCCACCCTGCAAACAGCCATCAGTCCCTCACCCAGGCTGGCCAGGCACCCCAGCAAGGCCCCCTCCCTGAAGGGGGTGTGGCCAGACTGAAAACGGTCCTCAGCCCCTCACCCAAGCTGGCCAGGCACCCCAGCAGGGACCCCCACACTGAAGGGTCTGTGGCCAACCTGCAAACAGCCATCAGCCCCTCACCCAGGCTGGCCAGGCACCCCAGCAGGGACCCCCACACTGAAGGGGCTGTGGCCAGCCTACAATCAGCCAACAGCCCCTCACCCAGGCTGGCCAGGCACCCCAGCAAGGCCCCCTCCCTGAATGGGTGTGGCCAGCCTGAAAACGGTCCTCAGCCCCTCACCCAGGCTGGCCAGGCACTCCAGCAGGACCCCCACCCTGATCCAGGACACCCTTCGGGGTAAACCAGCCAGCCCCACCCATGCACCAGGCCTCTATCCTATATAATAAAAGGGTAATATGCAAATTGACCTTAATAGCAGAATGACTGAAAATGACTGGTCACTATGACACACACTGATCACTAAGGGGCAGACACTTAATGCAGGAGTGGGCCTTAGCCAGCAGGTGGTCATCCCCTGAGGGGTCTCAGACTGCAAGAGGGCACAGGCCGGACTGAGGGACCCCCCCTCCCCGAATGCCCAAATTTTTGTGCACCAGGCCTCTAGTATGCTAATAATATGCTAAGGCTGCTCAACCACTCGCTATGATGTGCACTGACCACCAGGGGGCAGATGCTCCAACCAGCCGGTTAGCTTGCTTCTGGGGTCTGGCCAATTGGGACTGAGTGAGACAGGCTGGATAAGCCCTGGAGCACTCCCATGGTCCCTTCCTGGCTGGCCAACCTCCTGTGTCCTTCCCCAGCCCCAATCATGCACCAGTGGGGTCCCTCAGCCTGGCCTGCACCCTCTCAAAATCCAGGACCCCTTGAGGGATGTTGGAGAGCCAGTTTCGGCTCCATCCCACAGGCCAGGCCAAGGGACCCCACTGGTGCACGAATTCATGCACCAGGCCTCTAGTACTACACATAACACACAATACAATATTTATTAATGTATAAGAGAGTAGTTATTAAAGTTTCACCATCGTCTAAAATGAAGACATTTAGGTAGACCTTGTAGTAGCTCTCAGTAAAGAATATTTATTCTGAAATCCATAGAGTTAAATTCAACCATACAGATAAGGCATTCTCTTAAGTTATCCTGTATGTTTGGCTCAGCCCCAAAGATGGAGAGATTATTTATGGCTACTCAGCCCTGGAGTGGCAGAAAAGAAGCTGGGAGGTGGGTACAGATGGAATTTAAATCTGGAACATTGTAAGACTGAAGATTAGAAAGAGTTATTTTAAGGGCATGGCGTATGGTGTCCACATGGAAATCACATTGGAGATTTTGTTAAGGACTGCTTTCTTGCATCCTGACTACAGAGTAAAGCACACAATTGGATCAAAGAGATCAAAGAAATATCCTAAACGTTCTCTTTCTTTCAGCCAACCTCACTACTGACCAGGCATGCTCATTTATTTACAAGGTAGTTTATCAGAGAACAAAGGGGAAAAACTGACCATTTTCTCAAGGTTGTGACTTAAACTATTGGACTAAAAGTCAACTATAAAGCAACAACTCATACTGATGTTTTTTAAGTCACTTTTAAGTGGTAAGAATAAATTTGCTTTTCAAAGACTTCAAATGTAAACAGACAGAAAAAAATAAATGAATGTGACCCCTTTTTTCAGATTAGGGTTTTCCCTCCTTTAAGAATGATTTTTTTCAACAGTCTCTTGCTTGGAAACAGTCAGGCTGAACACTATTGCAGAATTTCTTCTTGGTCTTGATGAGGACAGGTGGCGAATCGATGAAGGATGAGTTCCTGTGGCCACAACTTTTCTTTTTCCAGTATCTCAGATATGTAACTCCAGGTACATTCATCCACAGATAGAAATGCTCTTCAAAGAAAGGACAAATTCTCAAAACTTGCAACACATATGAACATATATTTTGTTCAGCTCAAGGCCCGGTACAAGCTAACTTCTTAGTGTCAAAAAATAAAATGGTACAAGTATTGAGGATCATATCACATATATATTTTTTAAAGCATCAAGTTTTCAGAAACTTGCCAAGAAGAAACAAATATCATACACACAGAAAAAGAAATCTTGCCAAAAATTTTAACCAAGTTAAAAGATCTGCAGACCCATAGAATCTTTTTTCAATAGCACTATATATAACCTGAGTTGCCAACTCAAAAGCCAAACTCATCTGATGGGTAATTTTCTAATATGTAGCTTAAGAGTATTTTAAAAAGAAACACAAAGCAGATATGAACATTACTTTGCATGATTGTCAAAGCTCAGATTTAGAATTTGTATTAAAATCATACATGAAAGCCCTCTCTGGTTTGGCTCAGTGGATAGAGCATTGGCCTATGAACTGAAAGATCCCAGGTTTGCTTCTGATCAAGGGCACATGCCCTGGTTGCGGGCTTGATCCCCAGTGGGGGGTGTGCCAGGGGCAGCTGATTAGCGATTCTCTTCATTGATGTTTTTATCTTTCTCTCATTCTCCCTTTCTCTTTGAAATCAATAAAGATATATTTTTAAAAATCATACATGAAGGCTAAATAAAAAATTGTAAGTCACTCTTGTTCTCCATAGAACAAAAATATTAAACAGTGCTAGTGTAGTAAAAACAGTTATGGAGAAAAAAATTCTGGAAATTTCAAGTGGGATCCAAACTACTAACCTGTCTTATTAAAGGGTTTCTTCATGCAAAGGTATTACATGAAGAAGTCTTTTGTGAGGGACCCAATTACCTAGATATGTTTTGACAGCCTGAACAGCTTGTCAGAACAACAAAATCATTGCTAAAGCTCTAGAGAGCTTAGCAATTCCTGCATAATTGACAAGATTCATCTAAATTTTAGAGATAACAGCATACTTACAATTCAGAACTTAGTTTTGTGATTTCAGTTAAGACTGAACAAATTTCTTTTCAAAATTGATTTTGAACTTGAGAAAAGTGTGCATTTTGGCAGTCCATGTGTTAGAGAATATGTTTTGAGGACCATGGAGCAATTTCCAAGACTGGAGAGCAGACCTTCTTGTGATGCTATGCATCAGAATTGTCTTAGCCGACCTGACCCAGCAGGTCCCAGATGGCCAGGCTGATGTTGGCCATGAAGAGCCAAAGCATTATGAAGACAAAAACACAAACACATAATACTATACATAGTAACTGAGGCAAGAGAAAAGACAGAAAAGATGGGAATAAACAAGAAATGTGAAAAGGTTTCCATTTTACAACTAGTTCCAGAAATTTAAAAGAAGTTTCCAAAAAGTCTACAGAGAAGCTGTGGTAACTGAGGAAATGCTGGGAGTTGGAAGCTCTAACTAGCTATTTATTTACACAAATGGAACCTCTGGCTGTCCTTTCATATTCTGAAGATCCAGCCAGAATCTGGAATCTTTATGAAAATCATATGCTAGAGAAACATAAAATAAATAGGTTGACTTTGTAATATCCTAATATATAAAAAGCCAGGGACCATCATGACCTAAATGACTAGACAACAACCGAACACCAGTCTACCGGCGGGAGGGAGCTCCCTCCTAAGCCCCAGCCTGAGCGCGGTGGTGGCAGGAGAAAGCTCTGGGCCCTGGCTTGGGCATGGCGGAAATCTGGGTCTCATGCAATCGGGGGCATTGCCGGCCTTCAAACCGGATCCTGACAGGAGGGAGGAGGGAGCCCCATTCCTTGAAGAATCAGCCATTGGACAGTTTGCTGTCAGCAGCCTGCCAACCAGGAATCCCATTCCCCTGTACCCAGGAACCTGATCTGACACTGGCCTCCCATTAAAATTAATTCAAAGACAGTTTTCCATGATGACTAGACTGAGTAGGAATATTTCTACTTGAACCCGTTTTCACACAAGGTCAGTTATATGTTGCTTTCTCTCAAGTTCAAAGAGCATGTGATGTTAAAGTTGTAAATACTTCCTCACAAGGGAATTAGTCAAGCACTCTGAAAGTGTTTTCACTCTTAATGTGGTATACTGGGAGATATTATAATAAGTTTAATCACTTTATCAGTCATTGTTTGTATCAGTGTTGTTTTTACATCATGTTTTTGTTGTTTTTATATCATGACTTTGTTGTTGTTATATCATGCTGTGATTGTTTATTTATTAATAAATGTACATATTATTTTCAAGTACATTTTACTAATTTTCTTTCATCTCTAACACTTCTATTATAGAGAAAGGGCAAATAGCAATATTAAAATATTTCCTCTAATTAATTCCCTTTTAATGTGCATGAATTTCATGCACTGGGCCACTAGTCCTATATAATAAAAGCCTAATATGCAAATCGACTGGATGGCAGAACAACTGGTGGAATGACCGGTCACTATGACACACACTGACCACCAGGGGGAAGATGCTCAACGCAGGAGCTGCCCCCAGCCCACAGGCCCCAGGCCAGCCAATTGCCCCATGGGTCACCTGCAGAGGAAGGCAACTGGTGGCAGTGGTGGGGGAGCGGGGCCAGCCGGCGAGAGGGTGGCAGTGGAGGGCAGGGCCAGCCAGCCAGTGGGCTGGGGCCACCCCCTGATTGCCCTGATCACGGGAGGTGACCAGTGCCAGCAGTGGGGCAGTTGGGGGGTGGGGCCAGTGGGTAAGCAGGCGACGCAGCCCCCTGACCGCCCTGCTGGTCGCCTCCCACAGAGGGAGGCCACCGGTGGCGGGGTACAGGGCCAGAAAGCAGGCGGCCCCAGGCAGGCCAAGGCAGGTGCCAGCGGGGGCCTCCTGATCACCCTGTTGGTCACCCCACAGATCGGCCCTGATCACCAGCTAGGTCTAGGGACCCTCCCCATTCATGAATTTCATGCACTAGGCCTCCAGTTTGTTTATAAAAACAGCAGTGCTATTTATCATGTGACCTGCAGTGAGTTAAATTTGCTGCTCTGATAGGGCCTATTGGAAACATTCTAAAAACTTAGCTGGGATAAGATATAGAAACTCCTTGAAATGTTAAAAAATGTCCAGGCTGCATTAGTGTCTGAATTATCTATCTATCACTGCTTAACAAAATACCCCAAAACTTAATGACTTCAATATATAAGCATAAATGAACTTTATTAACTCAGCAATTTAGTCTGGGCTCGATGAGTCAGCAATTTAGGCTGGGCTCAGCTGGGCAGTTTTTCTGTCACTTTTGCCAAGTCACTTTAATGGGCTCAATTGATGCAGGATGGTCTATGATGCCTCGTGGACATACCTGGAAGTGGGTACTGCCTGTCAGCTGGGCCGCATGTCTCTGAGCTGTACATTCAGGTTGCTTCACAGTGCCAGGGGCCAGAGCAAACACTGTAAGGCCTCTTGAGGTCTAGGTTCAAAATCACACCATTCAGCCACATTTTATTGGCCAAAGCAAATAACGAAGCCAGTTCTAGATTCAAGGAGTAGGAAGCAGAACCTACCTCTCCAAGGGAAGAGAAAGTCACATTGCAAACGGCATCTTTACAAACAACCTTCCATGGTATCTTTACTTTTTTTTTTCCAGTCAACCTAGAGTGCTGGCTCCCAACGATGAAAACTGGCATTTAAAGAAAAGGTGCTGAACCTTAGTAACTTTGGAAAATAATATTTTGACAGGAAACTGTAAGAGTAAAGACAATAAGAAAGGTACATAAACACTGTACTTATATGGATAAGTTACTTCCTGTGGAGGTATAGGCTAACGATTCCTACACTACTGTCTATTCATGCTGAGACTAAGTAAGTGAAGGCATAGTGTGCCAGGGAGCCAAGTTTTTTGCTGTTGGAGAAAGAAGGGGGCTCAGACAAACAAGGGGGGAGGGAGCACTAAAATTAACCTTGCGGTCCTGGATTAGATTTGGAGACATCAGTATGAAATAATGTTTGGTTTAATATAGATATAGATGGATAAATACACAAATATCTATATATGTGTGTATACATACATATATTTCCTAGCTGTGTCCACTGAGGGGCATAGAAGCAATGACACTCCAATACCAAGGGGCCACATCTTGCTTTCTATATCATTCTCCAATTAAGGAATAAGTGCTCTTTGGAGAAATGGTTGGTTGTAAAGCTGGGGCAGGAGGTAATATACAAATGAATCTGGAGCATTTTGTAGTGCCAGAAAGTAAGGAAATGCTGAAAAAATAATGTGAGCATGTCAGGATACAGGACCTAAGTGAAAGAGCTCCCAATGGCCAAAGCTGGAGCAATTCAAGCAATATATAACTGGGTTATAACCTATAATATAAAACAACTATCCACAAGTTGGTACTGATATAAATGATTGAATAAATAAATGGTGGAGAAGAGACAAACCTCCTGAACAAAAGAATTCCTATATAGTTTATATAGGTATTCTTCCTCAGAAGGACGAAGATGAACTCCCCACCCCTTAAGTATGGGCTCTGCTTAGGGACCTGCACAGTGGACAGCCTGACAACCACCAATCAGATGGGTGATTACAATTAACATCATCAGTGGGAAGTCATACGGGTAACAGGAATCCTTGATACAATGATGAGAGTGGCATTTCACTAGCTTCCTTCCAAAATCCCATAGCCCTAGTTTAACTATGAAAAAAACATCAGAGAGTCCCATTCAAAATTGTGCAGGTCTTTAAAATGCAGAAAAATTTGGGAAGTTGTGATAGACTAGAGAGCTCAGGAGACAAGAGACTAAATGTGATATGCTATTCTGGAAGAGAAAGAGGACACCAGGGCAAAACTAGTGGAATCTAAATCAAGTTTGGAATCTAGTCAATAATGTACCAATGCTGGATCCTTGGTTGTGACAAATTTGCCTTGCAATAAAAGATGTTAGCAATAGGAGAAACTGGGTGAAAATTTATTGGGAACTCTCTGTATTACCTTTGCTACCTTTCTGTAACTCTAAAAGCTTCTTTAAAATGTCCAAAATATATAAAGAACTCATACAATTTAAGACCAGGAAGACAAATAATCCAATTATGGGCAAAGCACCTGAATAGACACTTCTCCAAAGAGGACATACCGATGGCCAATAGATATATGAAAAAAATGCTCATGATCACTAATCATCAGAGAAATGCAAATTAAAACAACAATGAGGTATCAGCTGATACCTGTTAGAATGGTTACTATGAAAAAATCAACAAACAAGTCCTGGCGAAGCTCTGGAGAAAAGGGAACCCTAGTACACTGCTGTTGGGAATGAGGACTGGTGCACCCACTGTGGAAAACATTATGGAGTTTCCTCAAACAATTAAAAATGGAACTGCCTTTTGATCCAGCAATCTCCCTCTAGAAATATAGCCTAAGAATCCCAAAACACCAATCAGAAAGAAAATATGCACCCTTATGTGCTGGAAATCTAAAGCAAATGCAGTTAGCATAAAAATGCAAAGAGAAACATTGGAAAGCCAATGGACTTTGATATTCAGCAGGGCTGAAAATCAGCATAAAACTGCCCTGCTGTGGGCTCAATGGCTCAAGGAAATTTCCTGACATAGAAATCTTTACATTGTTTACCAAATTTTACCTTTGATCTGATTGTATGCATTGCTAAAGGGCAAATGTGTATTCAAGTAAATAAAAAGTGGACCAGGCCAGAAGTTGGTGTGCCTCATCAGGAGAGAGGTCTCCATCTGGCCCTCCAATGCCTTCTAAATTCATATTTCTTATATAGTATTTTCTTTGTGCGTCAGCCCCTCCTTCAGATCCTGAACCTAGCCATGCAGGTTGCAGCACCTATGTTCATAGTAGCAGTATTTACAACACTCAAGATCTGAAAACAGCCCAAGTGCCCATCAGCAAATGAGGAGGATAAAAAAGCAGTGATACATCTACACATTAGAATTATATTCAGCTATAAAAAAGAAGGCACTTATATCAAATTGAAGAGCTGCTGCACAGCAAAAGAAATAGACAACAAAACAAACAGACGGCCAAACAGATGGAAGATGATATTTGGAAACAGTAGCTCTGACAAAGGTTTAATTTCCAAAATACATAAAGAACTCGTAAAACTCACCACCAAATAAATAAACAATCCAATCAAAAAGTGGGCAGAGGACCTGAAAATACACCTCTCCCAAGAAGACATACAAACAGCCAATAGATATATGAAAAGACTAGTGGCCCAGTGCACGTATTCATGCACATTGAAAGGAAATTAATTAGAAGAAATATTTAAATATTGCTATTTGCCCTTTCTCTACAATAGAAGTGTCAGAGATGAAAGAAAATTAGTAAAATGTACATGAAAAAATATATAAATTGATTAATAAATAAACAATAACAAAATATTTTCCATGAAATTTTTACTGTCAGAATCCTCGTTTATCATTAATTTTTTAAAATATGTCAGGTATTCTGGAAAGTTTATATCATTTGGGCTGCAACATCAAGTAAATTTTCTATCAGATGGTTTTTCATCAGTGATAGGCAAAATTGACATGTAACAGTCATTCCACCACAACTATTTTCAATAATTGCATCCTTATTTACTTTATTTTTGCTGTGAAGGCAGTTCCTACCAGTATTGGCAGTACTTGTTGATGACAGTTTTTCAGACATACTCTGTCAATGATGCCGCTTTATTTCAGCTGCAGAGGTACATTGTGTCAATAGTTGGTAGTCAGACATATTCTGTTGACAACGCCGATTTCTTTCAGCTGCAGAGATACAATTGGGGCCAACTGGCTGGGGAGGAACCACAGGAGATTGGCTTGCCTAGAAGGGACTACAGGAGGGCTTCAGGGCATGTCCAGCCCTGTCTCGCCCTGGCAGCCCCAGCTCGCACCCCCAGCCTTGCAACCCCGCAGCCCTGCCTGGCACCCTGCCTTGGCCTGGCATCGCCCGCTCACCTGCTCCACCATCCCACTGCAATCCAGCTCTTATCAGGGGCCATTGGGGCTGGCAGCGCCTCCACTGCCTCCTGCTGCCACTCCACGTCACCGATGCCTGCCATGTTCTGCACCACCCCCTGGTGGTCAGCACACGTCATAGCGAGTGATTGAATTCCTGAGGGGACAATTTGTATATTAGCCTTTTATATATATATATATAGATGTTCAACCTCACTGGCAACTAGGGAAATGCAAATTAAAACTACAATGAGATACCACCTTACACCAGTTAGAGTGGCCATTATCAACAAGACAAGCAATAACATGTGTTGGACAGGTTGTGGAAAAAAGGGAACCCTCATTCACTGCTGGTGGGAATGTAGACTGGTACAACCACTATGAAAAACAGCCTGGCGATTCCTCAAAAAATTAAAAATAGAGCTACCATCTTACCCAACAACCCTACTCCTGGGTGTATACCTGAAAAACAAAATCATTTATATGCAAGGATATATGCACCTCTATGTTCATTGCAGCATTATTCACAGTGGCCAAGACATGGAAACAGCCAAAGTACCCTGCAATAGAGGACTGGATAAAGAAGTTGTGGTACATATACACAATGGCCATAAGACTTCTTATGGCCATAAGTACTACATGGCCATAAGAAAGGATGAAATAGCGTCATTTACAACAACATGGATGGGCCTTGAGATTATGCAAAGTGAAATAAGTCAGACAGAAAAAGCTAAGAACTATATAATTTCACTCATATGTGGAATATAGAACTGAAAGTTATGAACACAAACATCAGTGTAGTGGTTGCCAGAGGGAGGGGTTTGGGGCAGAGGGTGTCCTAATATGAGGAAACAGAAGATTTGAATTTGGGTGGTGGGTACATGGTGCTATATACAGATTTTGTAATTTAGCAATCCACACATGAAACCTATATGTTCATGTTGACTAATGTCACCCCAATAAAATTTAATTAAAAAAAAAAGAAGAAGGAACTTTTACCTTTTGCAACTGCATGGATGGACCTGGAGAGTATTATGCTAAATAAAATAAGTCAGTCAGAAAAAGACAAATACCATTTGACTTCACTAATATGTGGAATCTAATATATCTATATCTATATATCTATATCTACATATCTATATCTATATCTATCTATATCTCTATATATATTTAAAAGGCTAATATGCAAAGTGTCCCCTTGGGAGGTCAACCAAGAGATCAAAGTTTGACCAGAAGTTTGACCACTTGCTATGATGTGTGCTGACCACCAGGGGGGTGGTGTGGAATGAAGGAAGGCCCCAGCTGACAGCCAGAAGTGTGTGTGTGAGTGAAATAGGAACAGTTAGATCCTGCAGGTCTTTCAAGTGGCTGCCAATCCAGGCAGTCTTAGATGGCAAAACCCTGCTGCCGCCGCAAACACTCAGGGAAGGACACCAGCAGCGCAGAGACCACGCCATCTTGAAGAACAGAACTGCTTGAGACTAGGATCCTAGCCTCGCCACCACCCAGTCTGGTCTCGGTAGCAAACCGGAACACTACAGCCGCTCTGGTAGAAGACCTACGACCACAGCTGCAGACCCAGGGACACCAAGACTCCAGGTACCCTGGCCGCAGATTTCTGTGAGTCACAAAGCCAATCCCCCTCCCCCGCCACCCTCGGGGCAGCAGCATAGGAACTGCCAGACCCCAGCTGCACAATAGGGCTTTCTGCACACACTCAGCAGCAGCAGCTCTGCTTGACTTTGAGCCTTGGAGTCAGACACGGGAAGTTTGTTTCCCCTCGACCAGGCTCCGCGGGCGGGGAGACTGTGCTGAACTTGAGCATAGGTGCACATCCTTGGGGAGACTGTTTTCTGTGACCAGATCCCATCCCCACACAGGGCAGGGAGACAGCGCTGAATTTGAGTCTGGATGTGCGCGAACTCAGGGAATTTGTTTCCAGCAACTAGGCTCCACACCCAGGCAGTGAGACTGTGCTGAATTTGAGCCTGGGTGGGCATCCTTGGTGAGACTGTTTTCTGGGACCAGATCCCACGCCCATGCAGGGCAGGGAGACAGCGCTGAGTTTGATTCTGGACTTGTGAACTCGGGGAATTTGTTTCCAGTGACTGGGCTCCATGCCCAGGCAGGGAGACTGTGCTCAGTTTGGTCCTGGGGGTGCAGACCCCGGGAGTTTGTTTCCCACGACCTGACCCTGCACCCTAGCAGAGAGGCTGTGCTGAATTTGAAACTGGTTGTGCGAAGCCGGGGAGTTTGTTGCCCTCGCCCAGGCTCTGCACCCAGGCAAGGAGAGTGTGCTGTATTTGAACATAGGTGCGCAAACTTGGGGAGATAGTTTTCCGCGACCGGGTCCCGCACCCACGCGGGGAGACAGCGCTGAATTTGAGCCTGGGGGCACGAACCCGGTGAGTATGCTTCCCATGGCCAGACCCAGCACCCAAACAGGGAGACTACACTGAATTTGAACCTGAATGTGCGAACTCAAGGAGTTTGTTCCCCACTACCAGACCCCGTGTCCATGCAGGGGGGCAGCACTGAATTTGAATCTGGGTGCATGGACACGGGGAGTCTGCTTCCTGCAGTGCACACCTGCGTGACCAGACTCCACACCCACACTGAGCAGCAGTGCCACCTGACTTTGATTCAGGGCAAGCGCACATGGAAGGCTGTTTTCCAGTGCAACTAGTGCAACCCGATCTCCCAAGCAGACCGGGGACCCTGAATTCCACGCAAGAGGCAGCAATGAGCACCAGGGACTAGACTCTGTTTCTCATTGCGTGCACATGGGATCCCTGATTCCCAGTACATTCACACTAGCAGCCAGAGACGCCAATTCTTGGCGCATGCGCACATAGGGACCCTGAGTCTTGGTCTAGTCTTGGAGTCTTGATAGCACCAAGCAACAGAGACTCTGATACTCGATTCTCCCTGCGGACACAGGGAGCCTCTGACTCCTGATACACACTAGGAGACTGATTTTTGGCACACCCCAGCAGATTCTCTGTGTCAACGTGGTGCAGGCAGGGTCCCCCTGATTCTAGGTGCGCACAGGAGGCCACACTAAGCACCTGAGACTTTAACCCAGGGCGAGCATGGCTCCCATCAACCCACAGCAGCTGCACGACTTGGTGTCAGAGCTCTTCAGTGACACTTGGGGGGTGCAAAACTCCTACTGCACATGGCCCAGCCCCCTGCAACTTGACATTTGAACCTTCTAGTGATAGTCAGAATGGGGAGACAATGAAACAATCCCTGAGGATAGAAAAGGAGGAATCACCAAGAAATGAAATAAGTAAAATGGAAGCATGCAACATGACAGAAAAACAATTCAGAGTAATGGTCATACAGTTCATACACCAGATGGACGAGAAAATCAACAACCTATGCAAAAATTAGGAAGAAATGAAAAATGATATAGCTACAATCAAAAACATTTGGAAGGCTTCAACAGTAGACTAGAAGAAGCAGAGGACCGAATTAGTGAGTTAGAAGATAAAGTACAGAAACAAGCCCAATCTGAACAGTAACTAGAGAAAAAAATTAAAAAGCAGGAGGAGAGCCTAAGGGAGTTTTGGGACAATGCAAAACAAAATAACATACATATAATAGGGCTTCCAGAAGGACAAGAAGAGGAGCAAGGATTAGAAAATTTATTTGAATAACAAAATTTCCCTGATATGGGGAAGTAAAAAGTTACACAAGTACAGAGTCCCAAGCAAGGTGAATCCCAAAAGATCCTCACCAAGACATGCCAATATTACAATGGCAAATGTTAACGACAAAGAGAGAATCTTAAAAGCTGCAAGAGAGAGACAGAGAGTTACCTACAAAGGATCCCCCATCAGATTATCAAATGATTTCTCAACAAAAACACATCAAGCTAGAAGGGAATAGAAGGAGATATACAAAGTGATGCAAAGCAAAGGACTGAATCCAAGAATACTCTATCCAGCAAGACTATCAATCAAAATTGAAAGAGAAATCGGGAGCTTCTCAGACAAAAAAAGACTAAGGGACTTTATCACTACCAAGCCAGCAATGCAAGAAATGCTAAAGGGAATGCTGTAAAAAGAAGAAATAAAAAGGTAAGAAGGAACACAGACTCAAAAAAATAAAAATGGCTACAAACATGTACCTTTCAATAATAACTTTAAACGTAAACGGACTAAATACTCCAATCAAAAGACATCGAGTGGCTGAATGGATAAAACGACTGACTCATATATATGCTGTCTAAAAGAGACCCACCTCATTAGAAGGGACTCACACAGACTGAAAGTGAAGGTATGGAAAAATATCTTTCAGACAAATGGAAATGAAAAAAAAGCTGGGGTAGCAATACTTATATCAGACATTATATCAGACAAAATAGACATCAAAGTGAAGGCCATAACAAGAGATAAGGAAGGCCACTTCATAATACTAAAGGGATCGATATAACAAGAGGATATAACACTGATAAACATATATGCACCCAATGCAGGAGCACCCAAATACATAAAAATCTCCTGGAAGATATCAAGGGAGAGATCCACAACAATACAATCATAGTAGAGGACTTTAATACACCGCTGACATCACTGGATAAATCCTCTAGACAAAAAATGAGCAAAGAAACAGCAATCCTAAATGACTCACTAGATCAGATGGACATGATTGACATCTTCAGAACACTTCACCCCAAACCCCCTGATCACCCTGCAGCTCTGTGTGTGACAGGGGGCGGGGCCCCAACCTCCCTATCGGCCCTGCTCTGTTCCTGACAGGGGAAGGCGCCCCAACCCCCTGATCAGCCCTGCTCTGTGGGTGATAGAGGGCGGCACCCCAACCACCCCCCATGGGCCCTGCTCTGTGTGAAGAGGTAGAGCCATAACCTCCCTATTGGCCCTGCCCTGAGTGTGAGAGGGTGCGGCGCCCCAACCCCCTGTTCCACCCTGCTCTGTGTGTGACAGGGGGTGGCGCCCCAAACCCCTGATCCGCCCTGCTCTGTGAGTGACAGGGGGGAGCTCCTCAACCCCCTGATTGGCCCCGCTCTGTGCGTGACAGGGTATGGAGCCCCAACCCCCCTGATGGGCCCTCCTCTGTGAGTGACAGGGGGCAGTGCCCCAACCTCCTGATTGGCCCTGCTCTGTTTGTGACAGGGGGTGGCGCCACAACTTCCCCATTGACCCTGCCTTGAGTGTGACAGGGGACGGTGCCCCAACCTCCCAATCGGCCCTACCCTGAGCATGACTGAGGGTGGCATCGCAACCTCCTGATCTGCCCTGCTCTGTGCATGACAGGGGGCGGCGCCCCAACTCCCCAATCGGCCCTGCTCTGAGCCCGACCAAGGGCTGCACCTAGGGATTGGGCCTGCCCTCTGCCACCCGGGAGCAGGCCTAAGCCAGCAGGTCGTTATCTCCTGAGGGGTCCCAGACTGCGAGAGGGCACAGGCCAGGCTGAGGGACCCCCTCTCCCCCCCTGAGTGCACAGATTTTTGTGCACTGGGCCTCTAGTCCTATCTAATAAAAGAGTAATATGCAAATTAACCATCACTCTAACATACAAGGTGGCCACCCCCATGTGGACACAAGATGGCCAGCAGGGGAGGGCAGTTGGGAGGGACCAGGCCTGCAGGGGAGGGCCGTTAGGGGTGATTGGGCTGGCAGGGGAGGGCAGTTAGGGGTGACCAGGCCAGCAGGGGAGGGCAGTTAGGGGCAATTGGGTCGGCAGGGGAGCAGTTAAATGTCTATCAGGCTGTCAGGGGAGTGGTTAGGGGGTGACCAGGCTTGCAGGCAGAAGCAGTTAGGAGCAATCAGGCAGGCAGGCAGGCGAGCAGTTGGGAGCCAGCATTCCTGGATTGTGAGAGGGATCCCAAATTGGAGAGGATGCAGGCTGGGCTGAGGGACACACACATCCCCCCGTGCAAGAATTTCGTGCACCGGGCCTCTAGTATAAAATATGTAGAATATGCAAATGCATAGAGACAAAAATTAAATTAGAAATTACCATGGACTAGGAAAAGAGGAAGTGGTGAGTTATTGTTTAATGGGTAAAGCTTTCTTTGGGATGATGAAAAATTTGGAAATAGTGGTGATGGATGCACAGCCTTGTGAGTGTAATTAATACCACTGAATTGTACACTTAAAATAGTTAAATGACTAATTTTGTTTTACCACAAAAAAAGGTAAACACGATGCATCATGATACACTTAAAAAAAAACAACCCCCCACTCTAATTCATCAATTATAATAAACATTTCTTTACATTTTTACATACCTGAAATCAACATTCATTTTACCATCAATGGTGACTTAAGTTTGTTGTCTGCCAGGCAGTAGTTGTGAAATGAAGCCATTGCCTGCACAAGTCCAAATCTGACTGTTATTACATTATTATTGGTGAGGTGCTACCCCTAAACACTTCAATCAACACACTGTTCAAGAGTCATTTAAGGATAACAAAGGGCATTTTTTCCATCTGAAAGCTTGTTACATCCACTACTAAGTACAACAAAGTGTCAGCATCAGAATTGGTGGCTATGGTTTGAGAAAATATTCTGGGAACAGTATGAATTGCTCAGGAGAAATATGGCTGCAATATTCTTGATGACACACAGGGTAATATATAGTGCAGGAAAACAAGTACAGCGAGGGCTCGGAAAAGAGAAGTCAGTCACTCAAGAGAGTGGGTGACCTCTGAGTTTAAAATATTTGCAAACGCCCTGGCCAGTTACTCAGTGGTTAGAGCATCAGCCCTCAGACTGAAAAATCCTGGGTTGGATTCCTGATCAAGGGCATGTACCTGGTTGCATGTTCCTCAGCCCCGATAGGTAGGAGAGCGTGTGGGAGGCAATCAATCAGTATTTCTCTCTCTCTCTCTCTCTCTCTCTCTCTCTCTCTCTCTCTCTCTCCCCGCCCCCCACCTCTCTTCCCCTCTCCTCTCTCTTCTCTCCTCTCTCCTCTCTCCTCTCTCCCTTCTATTCTCTCTAGAAATCAATGGAAAAATAATCTTGGGTGAGGATTTTAAAAAATAATAAAAATATTTGCAAATACCTTAGCCCATCTATTTCACTTATGTTTTCCCCCTTAAATATACACACAAAAAGTCTAAACAAGCTCTTTCAATACATCTTTATAAATAAAAATGTAAATGTTCGTTTGTTCAAAATCTTAAATCTCTGAAAGTTCTTCACCGATTGCTTTGAAATTTTGACACAACGTTGCATTTGAACACGCGTGTGTTTTTACATACCTACATACCTATTATTATATAGATGTCACACCTGTGACAGGTAAAAACATGCTCTTTTTGAAAAACAGCGCCATCCGTTGGACGTAAGAGCAACACACGCTATACTAAATATTTTACGATTCCATTTCAATGTTTCTGTTTACAATTATAAATTGTAGATAAAATTAACCACAAATATGCGTGTCCAGCTGCAAAACGATCGATCAGCTGAGACATTCTCACATCAATTGCTGGGAATTGGGAACGAAAAGGTGCCGGTTGATCTGACCTCAGGACGCATTTCATTGCCTCATAACTTCTGCAATTTAGTGACGTCAAAAGAAGAATTGGTTGAAAAAGTATTTCCCAATATTCAAACCAATGATAAGAATCACGATTGGCTGAGTGAACGAGCTATTCTTGCGGCCAAGAACAAAGACGCCTACGGACTTAAGAACATCATTCAGTCTAACATTCAAAGCGAGGCAGTCACATACAGGTCTGTCGACACTGTTGTGGAAGCAGATGAAGCGGTTAATTATCCAACAGAATTTTTGAATTCACTCGATCTGCCAGGGATGCCACCGCATGTACTGCAATTGAAAATCGGCGTGCCAATTTTCATGTTGCGAAATATCAACCAGCCAAAGCTTTGCAATGGCACGCAGCTTGCAGTAAAAAAATTAATGAGCAACGTCGTAGAAGCAACAATCTTGACAGGACCTTTCAAAGGTGAAGATATCCTCATTCCTCGCATTCCTATGATTCCATCGGATATGCCATTTCAATTTAAGAGATTGAAATTCCCAATTCGATTGGCGTTTGCAATCACCATCAACAAAGCTCAGGGCCAATCTTTAGAATTGTGTGGTTTAGATCTAGACACGGATTGCTTTTCACATGGACAATTATATGTTGCGTGTTCTAGAGTCGGCAAATCAGACAATCTCTATTGGTAGAACTCAAAGAAGACTTTTAGTTCTTCTTTAATATTTTTAAATTATAAAATAATTACCTGTATAAGTAAAAATAGTAAAAAATAAACAAAACAAGAGGTCACTTTTTTTCTATTTTTTGAAACATTCTTCTCAAATGATACGGGTTAGGCCAGTCTTTTGGAACAACAAAAAATATTGTATACCCAAAAGCATTGTGAAATTAAACATATTAGAAATGTGCGCTTTCTCTTTTCTTTTCCATTTAACCAGACTGAGTCACAGCAACGCGTGGCCGGGTACAGCTAGTATAAAATAAAAATGTTAAGTAATAAAACTTATTGTGACATAGTTTGTGTTTTTTAAACCTCCCTCCCCTTAGGAGTAATATCTTGCAATCAATGGCATCTTAGATTTAATAAATACAGTAATTACAACAATTAACCAAAAATTAAAACCTTAATAAGATGAAGCACTCCTACAAATCAAGAGACTTATGAATCAGCTTTTAAAAATGAGCAAAGGAAAAGAAGAAGCAGTTTACACAAACATTAAATGGCCACAAACTTATTGGCGAAGTAGTCTGCCTCACTAGGCTAGAGCTGGAGTGTTGGGGAAAGGAAGACATGGACTTCTGACTCATGTTTCTAGGTGGTGTTGTGCCCAGATTTCATGATTCCCAAGAACCCACAGGGAGCCAGCGAGTCCGATGCAAAAGCAAAGAGTCATTCATTTCAAACCTAGGTTTGGCTCCCCTGCCACACTCACCGATGCAACGGTAAGCTCCAGTGGCCGAGAGAGAGAAAACTCTGTGTGGAGAGAGCTTTTATAGGGGGTTGGGGTAAGGGGAGGAGAAAAGACTGTGGGCCCTGCCGATTGGCCAGGCGCGAGTCGGTGTCTCATTACACAGGATGTGGTCATAGTGATGGCGTGCACTTCCCTTGACTATCTTCCGGGAAGAAGCTTGCTGAGCACATGGCCAAGTTAAGATGAAGGGCATAGCCCTTACCCTGGGGCAAGGTGGAGGGCGTACTCCTCGCCCTTTCATTCCTCCCTTGTCTTGGAACTTCCGGCTCTATCATGAGACGGACTGCATTTCTATTCCACCATTGCTAGAGGCCCATACTGGGCACACAGAACTATCAACTGAACTATCCCTATAAGCTTAACAAATGGCCCGGTGGAAGGGAAAGAAACCATTTTAGATTTAACAACTTCTATTGAAACAGGATTTTTCTTCTTAAAATTCCTCCATGGCTATCAAAAAGCCAAATCAAGATTAATTTATCTACTGTCCTGATGTTTGCATACACACAACAAGAATGGTAACTGACTACCTTTGCTGGAATTTCATGGTTGAATCTTAATGTGCCCCGTAGGGCCAGGAAGCCAAGCCATCCAGCTGCCATCAAGCCTGCCTGCAGTATCTGCTGAGTTAGGTGAATCCCTCACCTGTAGCAACTCCACCTGAGCCCACGCTCCAGGCTTTAAGGCCCATCTCAGTAGCCCTCCTACTTGTTGCGGCCCAGAGTGTGTGGGGTTCTGCAGGGATGCAGAGGCATCTTTACTGCTCCCCTTCTACTCTTACCAACCGCCAGTGATGGTAGGGCATGGGCCTGACGCTCCAGTGCCAGCCATCTTCAGGGTTCCCAAGCAGGATACCAGGCTTTCTTCGTGGCATTCTTAGTGGCTTCAAGTCTTTAGAGTTCAGACAGGGCTCTTTAAAACATGATACTCCAGTCAAAGTTTTCCGTTAATAAAACCACTATTAGGGATCAGTCTTATTGTAACTATGCAAAGCCTGATATTTGCCATGACTTATTTAGCATTGCCAGATTTCGGAGGAATTACATAAGGAGAAAAACATACTGATCTGCTCTAAGATTTTCTGACTTTCCTTGCTAATTCCTTTTCATGGATTTAAAACAAAACAGTAACTGTTGGTATAAAACCTTCTTTCTATGTATAACTATGCCTCAGACCTTCTATTCTAAACAGGCTTTTTCCAGCTTTACTACCCCTGACATGGCATGGTGACTCAGGCCTGCAAGACAGTATTACAGGCTGCCAACTGTTAGCTGTCTCTCAAAAGAGACCAAAACCTGATGGGCACCCTTCCCTGCCCAGTTGGGCCCCTGCCCTCTTGGCAGCTAGGCACCCTTTACTTTTGGGGGTCACCCCACACAGCTCCCTTCCAGGACAGCCAACATACATTCAAACCTGCAAAAGAATCAAAGGTTAATATAACATATCAATACAATGAAACATAATATTGGCATCATGGCCGCTTTAGGCAGCCAAATCTTCTGCTACCAAACATGTGATCCTATAAATTGTCCTTGTCTCTTTGGAGCCATGTCCATGAAGATGCAGGCATTATTACACAGTATTGTGGGGGCTCCTGGTGACAGGAGTGATCCCAAGTCATGTTACCGGCATCAGGCAGGTCGAGCACGCCGTAGCTTGAGCTTGAGCGGGTTGCGTTGATCTCGATCGATGCTCCATTTGGTGATGAAGTCTTTCCAGATGGACCCAGGTCGCGACGCCGTCTACCTTGAGAGCGGTGGGGGTCGTCAGCACCACAGTGTAGGGACCCTTCCAACGTGGCTCTAGGATCTCCTGGTGGTGCCTTCTGACGTGGACCCAATCTCCTGGTCTGTGCTGATGAGGAGTTGGGGTTGGGCTGGTCGCGGAGGCGCGGCCAAATGTCCTCGTGCACCCTCTGGAGCCCTCTCAAGGACAGAGATTGTTAAAGAAAAGCCACCCAGTCCTCGCCAGTCTCTGAGTCAAAGTCCTGATGGCTTCTAGGTAACCCTGTTTATCAGCTACAGCGCTCTGCTTTTTTTTTTTTTGGCCTTTCAATCAGTTCCCTTTGTGGCAGAGCAGCAACCAGGCCTCTTTCAAGGTAGTGCGTTAGAAGTGGGTATCAGCCCCTC
The DNA here is from genome assembly GCF_014108235.1 of Myotis myotis. Lineage (NCBI taxonomy): Eukaryota > Metazoa > Chordata > Mammalia > Chiroptera > Vespertilionidae > Myotis > Myotis myotis. The sequence goes on along the minus strand of NW_023416324.1, from coordinate 104,991,480 downwards.
CTTTGCTAGCAGCAACAGGTACCAAACCCTTGCAGTACATTTGACCAGCTTCATTCCTGCCCACCTTTACAGATTCTAAGGCCCATTGTTTTCCTTTAACCAGCAAGCTAAATGACACTGGCCTGTATTATTTAATTCAGCACAGGCAGGGGGAAGGTCCCATGAAATCTCTGCCCTGAGGAACTGTGAGCCCCACCCTTAAATGTCCCAATCAGACTAGAAAAGCCACAAATACCTTTTAAATCTACCCCAGAATTCCAAAATCCCAACCCAGCACTGAATATCACATAGCAAATCAAAGTTCCCAGCAAACAAACAGACAGAGATGTTTACTAGTTAGGCGGGCAGATTCCACCTCTGACAGAGAGCAAGCGCTCTTGGGGCAAGCGTGTGCCTTTTTTTTCCCACAGACTTCCACACTTACATGAACAAATAATTATACCCAAGTAGACATACAAACATCAAATAAACATCCAACTTACACCCTTTCAGTGAGCAGACAGGAACAGATGTGGAGGCCTCCCTTTCCCACATCCCAGGACAGGACTTTTGACCTACGTCTCATCCAGATAGAAATGGTACTCATATTGAACAAGGAAATCAAGACTAAATAGACACAATAACTAGATACATTCCCCATTAAGAACTTCGAGGTGCATGCCACATTTATACCACAAAATACCAACAAATCAGTTTCAGTTGTGTCGAGATACAGAACAAGTCCCTGAACAGAGGCAGTAGAAAACTGCCTAGGAATGCTTCTTTTCTACCTTTTTAAAAGATAGGCCAGATCCGAACCCTTAGCCAGTCCGAGCTTTGACTTCCCTCCGGAAGTCCCAGAGATGGTGAATACCATCTAGAAGCCATTCCTCCAGATACAGGACAAGTACCTTAGAGATTCTTGATAATCTACATCAGTAATCCATTCACACAATCCCCCAAAAGTTAAAGAGGAAGGAAAGAACCATTCAATGTCCTTCAAGAGGATTTCGGAATCGACAGATTTAACACATTGGAAAACCAAGGCCAGAAGTACCCTCAGACGTTTCAGGGGTACCAAGGAAGGAGAAGTTAGGCCACGTCCAGCCCTTTTCACAATCCACCATCAGTGACAAGTCCCAGTTCACTGGTTTACCATTCATTTAATATTTCTTTTTCCTCCTATCATACCAAGGCCATGTTTTCCAGGTAGCTAGAACTTTTAAACCACAGTTTCTAGCTGAAATAATTGTACTGTACTTTAGAAATTGGATTACTGCTATCCTGGCATAGCTGCTAAATTTCAAAATGGTCACAATTTTCCTGCTGGGGAATTCAAGAAGCAAACCCATAACTATTAAGGCCAAAACAGTCTCGGGTTTTTATTCTGTACACAGCAAAAGGTCAAGTTCAGCTCAAAACTATGCACACTCGTTTTTAAACTGGCCTTTTCCTTTACATGTGCACAGAAATCCTGGATGCATTTATTAATTTGTAAAAGCTTTTCAATTCTCTATCTACAAGCCCTTTAAGAAATACAAGCACTATTGTCGGCCCTTATAAAGCCAACTGCTCAAAACATTGGTCTATCATACCACTAAAATTATATTAAGACCGTGATTGCTAATTTAGTATTAAATAAATCTGGGAGGCAGGCACACTTTCTGCCCCATCTGCATTTCCTTAGTAAAACTCCGCCTTAAAACTCCACCCCTGAAATCCCATCCTGCCTCAGTGAGCAGACATTCCTTTTGTGATTGACTAAGTCAGAGGGAGGGGCCTGCTGTTCCAAGATGGCGGCCCCCAGGGGCACGGCATGCCATGCGGCCAACATGGCGGCTGCCAAGTCAGGCAGCTCAACATTGTGGTGGTCTAAACTGTTCTCTGACAGAAAAGGTGATTTCCTCATTCTCACAATAAACAAAGGAAGAGCAAACCAAAACCCCTAAAAGATAGACGGCCAACATTATATTGCAGAACTTTTTAAAATCTTAGGTAGCAAATTAAATACACTAGCCCAAAACCCTATCCGAAAACGGACGGTGCGCACATTAGTTTTAAGCCAGCTTTTCTCCTAACACGTGCACAGAAATCCCAGATGCGTTTACTTGGGGAGGGGGTGACCTATTTCCACAGACCCTCACTCAGGCGGCCGCCCGACCGCCACACAAAGGAGGGGGGAGGGCAATCCCCCTCCCTCCACACTCCCACACTTTCACCAGACATTCATTCAGACTTTAAACAATCCATTCAATTCCTAAAACTTCCCAACTCCTGAGGGAGCTCTAAAGCCTCCCCCAATCTCCTTGAAATGATCAATCACAATACCCAAAGGAGCAGTCTGAGTCCATCCCATAACATCCGTCCAGTACAAACACAGAACACTAAACAGGGCCCGAAAATACAGGCTTCCAACTCCATGGAAGCAACTAGACGTTGGCCTTACGCCAAACCGGCAGGAGCGACCTGCCTCGTCTCAAATCCGCAAGGGGCATATCCATCCCTCGTGAGGGGCATATCCATCCCTCCTGGGGTGAGGGGCATATCCATCCCTCCTGGGGAGCGGAACGTCTTCCAACTCTCCCCTGCCTGTGGTCGTTCACGGCGCGTCCGCCTAGACCCCTCAGGCAATTACAGGTTCCAGAAACGAGCTCACACTGAACAGAACATACAACGACACACACATACCGCGGTCAGTCAGACTCTTCGGATCGGGGGTCCCTCGATGGTCTTGGGAATGCCGGACGAGCCCCCAAATGTTGTGCCCAGATTTCATGATTCCCAAGAACCCACAGGGAGCCAGCGAGTCCGATGCAAAAGCAAAGAGTCATTCATTTCAAACCTAGGTTTGGCTCCCCTGCCACACTCACCGATGCAACGGTAAGCTCCAGTGGCCGAGAGAGAGAAAACTCTGTGTGGAGAGAGCTTTTATAGGGGGTTGGGGTAAGGGGAGGAGAAAAGACTGTGGGCCCTGCCGATTGGCCAGGCGCGAGTCGGTGTCTCATTACACAGGATGTGGTCATAGTGATGGCGTGCACTTCCCTTGACTATCTTCCGGGAAGAAGCTTGCTGAGCACATGGCCAAGTTAAGATGAAGGGCATAGCCCTTACCCTGGGGCAAGGTGGAGGGCGTACTCCTCGCCCTTTCAGTGGCTCTCTTGACGTACCTTGTCCCCTCCCTAGGGTCATCTAACTAGTGAGTTTTGGGAAAGGCAATTCCTGGTAGACCTGTGTATCCAGCCACTTCTCTTTCCTTATGAATTGCCAATTCTCTGCTTCTCCATGTGTGCTTTCCACACAGAGCTTCAATGACAAATCTGTCGTCTTCCCACTCTGCCTGGGATAAAAATGGGAAAGATTAATTGCAGAATACAGTATTTGGAAAACTACTGTTATCATGGATGTCATAGGCCATGCTGTCCAACAGCTTTATCAATAGCATAGGTAAAATCCTCCATCACACACACACACACACACACACACACACACACACACACACACACATATACTAGAGGCCCAGTGCATGGATTTGTGCACCGGTGGGGTCCCTCTGCCTGGCCTACAGGGATGGGCTGAAATCGGCTCTCCGACATCCCCTAAGGGTTCCCAGATTGTGAGAGGGCAGTTCTCAGGTGATACACTCTGGAATCAGGCTCCCTCCTCTCTTCTCCCAATACTATGTCACTTTCTATATTTGCCTTGCTTCTTTCATCTCACTTTACCCTAAGTTTGGCGGTAACTGACGCCTTGTGGGCATTTAGCTGCAAAATGCAATTATTTAGCAAGCAGGATTTACTTAGCTTGGAATCTAGTCATCCTAGGGCAGGACCTTGCTCAATGTCAGGCTTCCGCTCAGGCCCTTCAGACCAGGCAGAGTACTATGGCGGTGGGGAACTTCCTTCTTCCCATCTGAGCTGCTCCTTTGCCTCCTTTCCTCCCTGGAGGTTGCCTGCTGACACTACTGTCTGCCTGGAAGAAGGGAAGCTGTGGCCGGTTTCCCAGCCAAGAGTGGAAGCAGAAAAATTCACTGCCTCCTCTGGAAATCAATATTAAGCAGATGGGCCAGCGTGGGCGCCATATGTCAGGGCCGCAGCCAGTAGGTCTTGCAAGTCTCATCATTTAGCTAATTGAGTTGAAAAGTTTCTGTAAGGGCCAGACCCATGATCTCTGCAATTGGCTAGAGGCCTGGTGGGGAGCCAGACCCAAAGTGGGGAGCCAATGGGCTAGAGGCCTGGTGCATGGATTCATGCACCAGTTGGGTCCCTCAGCCTGGCCTGTGGGGATTGGGCCAAAACCAGCTCTCCAACATCCCCTGAGGGGTCCCAGATTGCGAGAGGGCAGTTCTTGGGTGACACACCCCGGAATCAGGCTCCCTCCTCTCTGGTTCTGGATACATCACCCAAGAAGTGCAGATGCCAAGTTGCCGGGAGCCGGTCCATGCTTGCTGTTTCAAGGGACCTGGTATATATGGCATACTGTTCTTAATATGTTTGCTCACCTTCTTGGCACTATGTGTTTTAACCAAGGTCTCTGAGAAAGGTTGTTTCCCCAGGTAGGGATTTTCCCCTGAAGTTAGGGAGGGAATAAAACCTCTTAACTAAGTGCCAGGCGGGTAATTAATCACTTTAACTACGAACAATCATGCTTAAGCTACATAATCTTTACTCCCTGGAATGGAGATAAGAAAGGCCCTAACCTTTGGAATAGAGATTGATAGGATTGGAATCAACTGGTATAAATACAGATGTAACAAGACAGAACTTAGAAGACAGAACCTACACAGAACCTAGAGACAGAAGAACTTCGCTAGAGAGAACATGGCAAAAGATCCTGGACAGAAACTGGCAACAGAACCTAGAGACAGAACCTAGCGAGAGAACCTGGCTGAAGAACCTAGAGACAGAACCTGGATAGAACATGGCAAGAGAACCTGACTAGAACCTGGTGACTGAACCTGGCTGGAGAACCTGGACAGAACCTGGCTGGAGAACCTAGTGAGGGAACATGGCTACAGAACCTGGCTGGAGAACTTAGTGAGGGAACATGGCTACAGAACCTGGCTGGAGAACCTAGCAAGAGAACATAGACACAGAACCTGGCTGGAGATCCTAACCAGAACTTCGCTGGAGATCCTGAACAGAACTTGGCTGGAGATCCTGGCTAGGCTGCTGATCAACTGAACGCTGTCTCCATGTCATTCCTTCTTTGCCGACTCCGTCCACACCTTTGGGGACCCCTGGACCTGCTGGGGTTGTACCCCAGCATCTGGCGCCCGAACAGGGACCCCTAGGTAAGCGCCCCACACTCGGGAAGGATAGGACTCCACCGTAGGAAGAGGGTGGATAGTCTTCGCCGACTCTGTCCACACCTTTGGGAACCCCTGGAACAGGATTCCCCTAGGCAAGCCCCCCCCCCATTGAGAACCCCGACACTCGGGACGGATAGGACTCCACCAGGGTACTCAGACCCCCCTATAGAGGATAAGTAGGGTAAGAAGGTGGATAGTACAGAACTTAGATGGAGAAGATGTGCCATACTGAGTCCAAAGAAAGAAGACTCTGTATTGATCTTTAGATTAAGAAGATGTGCCATACTGAGTCTAAAGAAATAAGACTCTGTATTGATCTTTTAACACATATGCTTGCTAGAAGAGGAATTAAGGTTACTCCCAGTCAGACAAAACGTTTTATACAAGAAGTATGTCCATGCTTTTCTGAGGAAGGAAAGGTAAATGTAAAGGCATGGGAGGAGGTAGGCCCAAGGAGCCTTATCCTTAACCCCACTGCAGCCTTTCCACCCCGGGAAAGTGCAGGATTGGCAAGCTCTCCCTGGGGTGATAGATCAGGACTCAGGTAATAGCGGAAAGTGCCAAACCTACTCTTAAAATGGATACAAGAGAGCATTTCAGGTTTTTCTTTTTAATGCCTGGCTTTTAAAAAATAAAAAAGGGGGAATTTGCCGGGAGCTGGTCCATGCTTGCTGTTTCAAGGGACCTGGTATATATGGCATACTGTTCTTAATATGTTTGCTCACCTTCTTGGCACTATGTGTTTTAACCAAGGTCTCTGAGAAAGGTTGTTTCCCCAGGTAGGGATTTTCCCCTGAAGTTAGGGAGGGAATAAAACCTCTTAACTAAGTGCCAGGCGGGTAATTAATCACTTTAACTACGAACAATCATGCTTAAGCTACATAATCTTTACTCCCTGGAATGGAGATAAGAAAGGCCCTAACCTTTGGAATAGAGATTGATAGGATTGGAATCAACTGGTATAAATACAGATGTCACAAGACAGCAAGACACAGAACTTAGAACACAGAACTTAGAATACAGAGCTTAGAACACAGAACTAAGAAGACAGAACCTACACAGAACCTAGAGACAGAAGAACTTCGCTGGAGAGAACATGGCAAAAGATCCTGGACTGAACCTGACTACAGAAATTGGCAAGAGAACCTGACTAGAACCTGGTGACTGAACCTAGCAAGAGAACATGGACACAGAACCTGGCTGGAGAACCTAGCGAGGGAACATGGCTACAGAACCTGGCTGGAGAACCTGGAGAACCTAGCAAGACAACTGGCCACAGAACCTGGCTGGAGATCTGAACCAGAACTTCTCTGGAGATCCAGACCAGAACTTGGCTGGAGATCCTGGCTAGGCTGCTGATCAACTGAACGCTGTCTCCGTGTCATTCCTTCTTCGCCGACTCCGTCCACACCTTTGGGGACCCCTGGACCTGCTGGGGTTGGACCCCAGCACCAAGTCACCACAGCTCAGCAGCTCCTGTGTTGAGCATCTGCCCCCTAGTGTTCAGTGTGTGTCATAGCTACCAGCTGGCTGGGCGAATGGCCAGTTGCTTAGGCTTTTATATATATATACTGAGGCCTGGTGCATGAAAATTCATGCACTGAAGGGGTGGGTCCCTCAGCCAGCTTGCCCTCTCTCACCGTCTGGGAGCCCTCAGGGGCGGGAGGTGACCTGGTGATCAGGGGAAGGCAATGCCCCATCATACCTCTGCTGCTGCCACTGCTGGCAGTGCAAGCCTCAGCCGGCCCTGGTTACCTGAGCCTCAGGCAGTCCTGGGTGGCTGGGCAGCTGCCATCAAGGCTTGCCTGCGCCTTGGGCTGGCCCTGGGTGGCTGAGGGGCTGAAGAGACTGGGGAACTCTGGAGGCAGGCGCACAGCAAGGCCGGGCCCGCGCACCTGTGGCCCCAGCGGGGCTGAGGAGACTGGGCGCCACCATCTTGTGGTTGTGGGTGCTGCCATCTTTGAGGGTGGGTCAGCAATTAGCATATTCCCTCCTTATTGGCTGTGGGTGCCATCATTTTTGCGATGGCATGAGGGTCAATTTTATTGATTTCAGAGGGAGACAGGAAGAGATAGAAACATCAAGATGAGAGAATCACTGATCGGCTACCTCCTGCATGCCCCCCACTGGGGATTGAGCCCATGTGCCCTGACTGGGAATCGAACAATGACCTCAGGGTTCATAGGTCAACATTCAACCATTGAGCCATGCCAGTTGGGTTATTCTCCATCTTCTTGATTCCTGCGTTTGACTCTTAATTTATTCTAAATTAGGCAGAAAGGTAAGAGGGTATCATTAATTCTCTCAAGCCTCATCAACTATCTTTTAAAAAAATTTTTTATTGATTTGATAGTGAGAGGAAGAGAGCATCACTTCTGTGAGTCATTTCTTTTAACCCTCAGCCGAGGATATTTTTTCCCATTGATTTTTAGGGAGAGTGGGAGAGAGAGGGAAAGACAGAGAGAGAAATATTAATGTGAGAGAAATACATCTATTGGTTGCCTCCTGCAGGAGCCCTGACCAGGGTCCAGGCCAGTGAGGAGCTTGCAAACAAGGTATGTGACCTTGACTGGAATTGACCAAAGGGTCCCGGGCTCTATCCGCTGAGCCAAACTGGCTAGAGCTGTTAGTCATATCTTCATCTCACAGCCTAGTGACTTCTTTCAATGTCTTGAGTCATATAAACATCTGTGATATACATAGAAAAGTAAAGCTAAAATTGACAAAATCCTAAATTTGACTGAATGAATACCATGAGCTTATTTTTAAAAGTCTGTCACCCTGCAAGGTAAACTTTCTTACAAGTATGTATTCTTAAAACTTAGAGTATAAGGCACTGCCTAGTTTCAATAATATTTGTAGAATAATTTAAAAAAACTAAAAGACTGAGGTAGTTCTCTAGAAACAGAATATATTAGTAAACTCATAATGAGAAGAATAATCTAAGTAATCTATAGATATTTGAGAGATCTAAAGTTTTGAGGTCAAAGGAGAAAAGGTCTTACCACCCTTTATTTTCCTTTATTTTTCTCGTTTTCTACCCTCTTCTCCCCATGTCCCTCTTAAACTTCACTTCTTTTTCACCTTGTCTCTATCTCACTTGGGATTTCTCTTCCTTTTCTTGCCCTCACAAATCCTTTACTCCCCTAACTTAATAATTGAGGAAATGCAAATGAGTTTTTACAATTATATGATCTTGCCTTCAACTATATGCTTCTGGTTCTAAAACACTGCATCCTAGTCTAGTAGAACATTGTAGGCCAGTGGTCGGCAAACTGCAGCTCGCGAGCCACATGCGGCTCTTTGGCCCCTTGAGTGTGGCTCTTCCTAAGCCTTAGGAGTACCCTAATTAAGTTAATAACAATGTACCTACCTATATAGTTTAAGTTTAAAAACTTTGGCTCTCAAAAGAAATTTCAATCGTTGTACTGTTAATATTTGGCTCTGTTGACTAATGAGTTTGCCGACCACTGTGCAATTGGAAAATCCGTGTTGACCCACAGGTCTGCTACTACTTATTTTTGTGATCGTGGAAAAATACTTTTCAAAAGAAAAAGAACTAAAATGTTCTATTACAAAATTTAGACACATAGCTAACTAGTATAATGAACTATAGCTATAACATCTACAGTATACAATAGATTCTTTAAGTATTTTCCACATACCAAAGCAAGTGCAAAATTAAAGTAGATAAGGTTACCCAAGACATTCACCTATGGTTCAAATTTTGTTTCCACTTTGTTTTAATAAGGATAGAAAGGTAACCTTTGCATTTACTTTATGGGCTACGCAAGTCTCCTTTAATGTAAAGCCTCCCTCCCTCTTTTCCTTGCATTTGTTAAACAAAACCAAGTTATTTACCCTGTAAAATTGCCCATTCTGGACTCTCTGGACTGAATCCCATGGAAGCCTCTAACATGTTCCTCTGTCCTGGGTGTTTCTCATTATCAGATAGATCTGGGGGCTTGATCAGATGCAGGTTTTTTGTTTTTTTCCTGGGAAGGCACCTCACAGGTGGTGCTGGGTGCTCCTTTTCACTGGCTTGTACTGGAAAGCACATCGAGATTGACTAGTAAATTCAGGTCTTGACCTCCTGATCCACTCCTTTTCAATTAATAATGTTTGCAGCTATTGATAATCATTGCCTAGCTCTTGTCAATTAAGAATTGCAAAAGAGCAATATTTTAAAAACACTCCTTCTGCATTAACCGGAATAATTCTACATATCCCACAGATTTTTTTTCCCCTTCAACTATCTAATTACTTGGGGTAAGGCATATAAATGCTTCTTTCCTTCCCAGATACCAGTTTTCAGAATAACTCCTCAATATCCTTCCAAAAATGACTAAATTTGTTCATTTCTTATTGCTATTATCATTTTGAATGCATAATTTACATATTTAAACTGTTACAATCCATTTTTGTTATATTTATTGGTCATCAAATACTTGCAGTTGGATCTTGAGCTTTTTAGACAACACCAGTGGTATTTGAGTTGTTCTGCTTTAGTGATATTGAGGTGTTACCATTAAATTTTTAGATGTGAAATACACTGTGGTTTTGTTGGAGGAGAGAATACCTCATGTATAAAACACTGGACTCAAGTATCTCAGATTTTCTTAAAATAAGCTAGTGGCAAGTAAGTTGAGATACAGAAACAAGTTTGGCCACATGTTTTGAAGTTAGTATTAACCATAGTTACACTATTGTTCCTTACATTATTCTTTTGTATAAATTTGAAAAATTCGATAATATAGTTTAATACCATTTTAGTGGTAAAAGTTAAAAATGTCACGATTACAGAAAAACCATGCCCACACAGATAGTTTCTGAAAATTATATCAAAATACATTCAGGGGAAAAAAAAAACATCTATACAACCTCACTTTCCACTCAAGAAAAATTTGGGTATTTGAAGATAAGAGATAGTTTGACAAGTGTGATTCTTAAAGTATTCTTTATTAAGAGCATTAAAGTTGCAGAAACAACTTTATATTGTAAAGGCACAGGGAGACAGTTCTGGTAAATTATTAAAATTAAACAGTAACTTACAGTACAAAAAACAACTTTAATGCACATACAAACCCCAAATGTCTGATTCAAAAATATTTTACTGCACCTATTAATGGGCAATGATTAAAAATATAAATTGTTGCTATATAATAAATATCTGATAGTGAATATCTTGATAGCAAAGTGAACAAAAATTTATTGCTTTTCACATACAATTTTCCCTGTTAAATTCCTAACTCTTTTACTACCTTCTCAACTTTCTGAAGAAAATTCCACATAATTTTTACAAGGAAATGACAGGTTTACAAAACTCCCTCATGCAGCTATGATTGCTGGCAGCTGTTCTCTCACTTCCTATTCTGCAATCACAATCATTTCCCAAAAGTAAGATAAATGTTTGTAAGCCACAGAAAGACAACCTTTCTGTGACTGGCATTCTAAGATTGGTAATGAAGACTTATCAAATGTAAAAGGTGCTCCATTTTGAAAATGTATTATTTTGTTTGAAGTTTTGAGTGAAGGCTTGAATGTCTGACAAGTAATTTTACCTATTCCCCTCAAAAGTTTTCCTAAGTTGTAAAACATCAGCATAGTAAAATTTCCAGCACTGAATGTTTGAAGGCTAGTTGATATATTAATGTACTGATATATAAAAGTTAACACACTGCAATCTATTTTACAATGAAGAAATCTTATCCTTCTTCCAGTTTTAAACTGGAATTACCTTTATTAAGAACATCCTCCTCTTTTTATAGCAACCCGGTTATAGATGGCACAAGTAGAATTTCCATCACAATAATAAAATAACATGAAATCAGCAGCATCCTGATTTAAGAAATATCTACATAAAAATATTTGATCATTATTGTAAAGTTGCTTAACCATGTCATGTTCAGGCAGTGTGTGGCAGCTAGTAATATGCGTGACACAGAGCTGTGGCTCAATAAATAGTTGCTAAATGCATGAAAAACAGAAGAAAAACCTGGCTTTGGTTGTGCATATTTTAATCACTTTCTGATTAATAAATAATAAAGTCAGTCTAGAACTAGAACTAAATACTGCACACTACACCAAACTTTGTCATACACAAAGTAATGATTTCAAACAAAAATAATATCAGTTAGTGACAGTCAATATATGTCAATTATAACTTTTTAAGAAAGCCCACAGATTTCACATATTTATTAATTTTTATCCACATACTTAATTTTTTATGTTTTGATGTTTAACAACTGGGTAATGAAGACCATGTTGGGCAGACTGGCTACAGTATAAATTACTAATCCATTCATTAATAAAAAGTCATGAGGCCTGATTAGACTCAAATGGTGACACCATGTTACTTCTGAAAAACTACCGATTAATAAAAGTTAGAATATCTTTAAGTAGTCTATGCTGGGAAGCAGTAGCTTAACTTTTCAAGATAAAAAAATGACCATGGAGATATGAACTTAATAATGATAAAGAACATATTGCAAGTAGGACAATAAGAGTGAGTAAGTGACCAATTTTAAATTCTAACCATGGGACTAGGTCTAATATTTCTTTGGCATATGCACTACTATTTTAGACTAGTTAGCATTTAAAAAATATTGGGGTTATATTTTCCTGTCAAAATTAACATCAAGGTGAAAACTACTAACACACTCTTCTTAAAGCCTTTTAAAGGACAAAATGACATTTAGCAACATATGCCAACTTCATGTTTAGTGTACAATTCTAATTACTGGCACAGAGTGATATAACTGTTAAATAACCTTAAATGAGCTCATGCAATGGTGAAACCACAGAAAATGGGAAGAAAAGTATTTACATAATAAAATATTCAGCTTCCTGAAAAAACACAGTAAACCTAGAAATCCTGTCCTAATGGTTAACATGTACTGCATAGCACTGAATTAAAACTAGTCCAAATTTAAAAGTAACCTGCATGTGTAAGACTGAAGGAAAAACATAAAAATAGAAAAAAAATTAGGAAGGAAAAAGTAGCCTATAAAACAGGCCAATCTAATGTGACATTCAAAGTAAATGTAAGAGATTCACAAAATCATGATACTAATGCAAACTAAGTCAAGTATACCAAGTACCCTTTGATACACAAGCCAATATAACTATCAGATTCATTTCTAATAGCTTGACAATATTAATTAATGCACTAAGGCATTCAAGGGGCAAAGCAGTCAAGGATAGCTCAAGTTTCCAAAGTGTAAGAACAAAAAGATCTTCAAAATAATCATATGGTTTTTGAAGTAATGTCTTATTTTGATGAATGTTAACATAAGATGTATCAGTGCACGTTTGTCATCCTCTGAAAATATTACTTCCAAGTTTCTTTTTTCCAGGTAGTTTTTGGTGGTTTAGTATTAGCCAGTGCTATTTAAATGGAGAAAAAAAAAAGTTCACCATAGACTACCTCACATTGTTACTCAATTGAGCTAGATATTCCCGCAGTTCTTTTGCAGCCTGGAATCTCCCGTAGCGTTTCTTTGGGTTGGCGCACTCATCCAGCAAGGCCTCTAGCCGGCCATCTTTGGCAATTTCACTTGGTGGATCATGAAGGAGTCCTCCAGATGTGCCACGCCAGGTGGCATGTCTGGATAAGAGGTTCTGACAAACAGCATAATAATTGTGGTCCACAGTGGAACGAGCACAAAGAATTTCTTTTGAAAATGATAAGCAAGCCTCCTTATCACAATCATCAAACTTACTTTCATACCATACATCCCAATTTTCAGGTTTATCTGTAAAAGGAGGAAGAGCAGAAAGAGGAAAATATATTTTAAGAGTTTTTATTGATTTCCAATTTGACAATACCCTAATTAGCATAGTATTTGTTCTTAAAATTGTATTATAATTTTAAACATTTAAGTATATTAATTTACATAAAGATTTCTTGGGAGCACATCCTTGCCAAGCAGAGGATCAAACAAGGTGCCTACTACTGAAGAGTTCAGTCTAGAGGGAAACCTTCTAATCACATAAAGTGGCATACAGTAGTATGGCACAGGAATACAGAGGAAGCACTACTTCTGTCTGGGGTTGTAGAAGGCTGCAGAGAGAACATCTGATTTAGGCCTTAAAATATAAGCAAGCCTTAAAAAAAAAAAAAGGAAAAGCATCATTTTAGGCTGAGGGTACAGTATGTGCAAAGGCATGGACCTAAGGGACTAATCCAGCTAGTTCAGGAAACTGTAAGTTCTCTGTGGCTAGAGTGTGAGACAGGTACCTGGGAAGGAGGTATAGCAGAGGCTAGAGAAATAAGTTCTATCTTGTGTAATCAAGACCATGATTTGTTTTACAGAAAGATATCTCTAGGCTGAAGACTGGAGGGACTAACATGATGACAGCAACTAAAGGAGGTCCAGATAAAAAAAAGCAAAAAAAAAGCCAGATTGTAGAAACATTTGAGACAGAAATTAACAGGTAAGTGTATGAGTAAAGTTTAAGGTCCTAATTAGATGAAAACCTAGACACTATTAACATAACAGTGTTTATATATATAAAGTAAATATAAAGTGGTTATGAGATATTCAGGTGTGGACATGTAATATATGCAACTGAAGCCAAAGGGACAGAATACATATTTAGAGTGCATCAGCATAAAAGGTTTGGTGGAGCCAAGAGAATGGCTTAATTGTATTGAAAATATGTTGAAAGCAAAAGGGAAAAAAAGACCGACAGAAGAACATTAAAACTGAAGGGGTAGAGATGTTAGTGAAAGAAACTCATTCATTCAGAAAGTAATTATTTGAATGCCTGCTCTATGGCAAGCAGGGTGTCTAATGGTAAACAAAACAGATTATATACATGGCTCCTATCCTCACTGGCTTACAATCCAGTATGTGAAATAGAAACTAAGCAAGTAAACAAACATTATCATAAATTGTAGGAAATGCTATGAAGGAAACAGGAGTTTTTAACAGTAGAAAGATTTATGAAAGAAACAACCTAAAGTTACATACAGCAGTCAAGTCAAGTCTCTCTTAGAGTTAACATTTAAGCTAAGGCTTGAAGGACAAGTACCTAACAGCATATAGAAGAGAGATGTGGTATTTTAGGCAGAGAAAACTGCATATGGGAAGCCCAGAAGTGGAAAGGTTCATTCAAGAAACCAAAAGGCCATTTTGGCTGAGGCATCAAGGGCAACAATGGACAGAGGGATATTAAAAACGAAGCAGAATAAGGTCAAGTCATACAGATTATGCCCTGGGGAGGAATTTGAATTTTACTTGAAGAACAATGGGAAATCTTAAAAGTATTAAGCAAGGAAATGATAAGATCAGATTTATGTTTTTAAAAAGGAACTATGTGATAAGTAGAAGGAAACCAAAGGAGTAAAGAATTTCATGAAGTTTTTACTAATCAGTGACTTCAGGAATTGGCCAATTAGGTGGTCGCTAATGGTAATGCAGATTTCTAAGTGAGGTTTTAATGGTTGAGGAATGAATGGAGACTCAGGAAGCAGAGATAGGCAGATTTTAAAAACAGTTGAAAAGCAACAAACTTGCTTATGGGAAGGTAAGAGAAACTGGATTTTAAGGAGGGTGGAAAATTAAAGAAGACGACTGATGCAGCAGGTTCTCAAAGAAGGCTCTTTACTGTGTCTGAAGAAGAGGAATGAGTATGTATTGTTTTTACTGCTTAGACAGCGGTTCTCAACCTGTGGGTCGCGACCCCTTTGGGGGTCGAACGACCCCTTCACAGGGGTCACCTAAATACATCCTGCATATCAGATATTTACATTACGATTCATAACAGTAGCAAAATTACAGTTATGAAGTAGCAACGAAATTAATTTTATGGTTGGGGGTCGCCACAACATGAGGAACTGTATTAAAGGCTCGTGGCATTAGGAAGGTTGAGAACCACTGGCTTAGAAGGTACTAGTAAAAGGAAGAATACCAAGGGAGGTGCCACATCAAAACCTCCATTTCCTGGTGAAGGATAAAAATACAGGCAATTTACTAGAAAGAGGGTAAATATAGATATAGCCATTTGCAAAGTGGCTAATCAGACAGCCCTACTTGAGCCTTTTGAAAATAAGTAGGCATGCCTAAAAAAGCACAGGAGTAATGCTCTTTGTATGAAAGGTAAGAATAGAGAAACTGTAGGGTTGTATTCATTCCAAGTCAGGAATTAGTTGGTATAAAATTGTAACATGTATCCCAGGAATGTTCACATCAAGAATTTTTTTTTTTTTTTTAAATTTTAGCCCTGACCGGTGTGGCTAAGTTGGTTGGAGTGTCATCCTTTACACTGAAAGGTGGTGGGTTCGATTCCTGTGGGGGCACATATAGGAGGCAGTCAATCAATGTTTCTTTCTCACATCAATGTTTCTCTCTCTCTCTCTCCCCCTTCCTCTCTCTAGAATCAATTAAAAATTTCTTTTTACAAACATTGGAATGAATACTTTAAAAATTAAGGCAAGTTGTACAATTCTGTGAATATAATAAAAACCACTGAGTTGTGTACTTTAAAAAAGAAAAGCATGGTGCAAGCTGCTGCTGCATTTACACGTGCAGGAGAGGAAAGTGGGAATTAAGCTTCCAGCAGGTGTCCATCCCCTGTGGGAGGATCTATAGGGCAGTCAGGATACAACCAGAAACTAGTCTGCTGAGTGTCCAATAGAACAAGGCACTGGGAAAACCAAATAGTATTTAACAGGATCAAGCTAGGATCATGCAAGAGTGTCAAATAGACTGCTGTTACATTCACTGCATTCCCCAGGTGCCACAAAGAAGATCCTTATATAAAGGGAGGGGAGGGAACTAAAAATATTAAGACTCTCACCATGAAGCAACAACCCTTCAAGTTCCCTTTACTAAGTAGGTTAGTTATAGAACTATAGGTATTGTCCCCAATGTTTTAAAATTCCTATGGTATTTAATTTTAAAAACATTTCAGACACTCTGCCCACCTACACTTTGAAGAACTCACAAAGAAATGGGGAGTAAAGTTTTGCGTGAGATGTAATAATGTCAAACCAAAGCTAAAGATTTACAGTGCTAATGAAAAGAAAAAAAAAATCACTGTAGAACAATGGAACATGGAACATTCTGGAGAGCAGCACAGCCTTTCTGGCAGCCTGTAAGTAGTATATACAACTTAATTTTGCATTAGACTCCTAATGCTCAGAAACAGCAGACTGTGTGGAAAAAGACATGTGTACATACACACTCAGAGCATATCTGATTGAACCAAAAGGATATTTTACTAAATATGGAGAATCTGTGACTAAGAACATGTATAATTCATCAGTATTTGTTTATTGATACTGGTCAAATAAAACAAAAAAAGATGTAAGGTTGCCATCTAAGAAGGAAATGAAAGACTTGCTTCATATAAATGTAAACATTATTTTGACACAGGAAAAAACGGATACAAAAACAAATCTAAAAGTTATATACTTACTTTGTCTAATTAACCTTTTGTCAGCAACCAAAACATTTTCAGCATCCACAATGATTACCTTCCCATCTCTAGGACCAACTGCAAAATTGTCAAAGCTGACGTCCAGGAGGTAGAGTGCAAATTCAAAGTCATTGTTAGTAAGCTGCTCTGCTATTTCCATTAATTGCCAAGCCAGGTCAACTCGTTTTTCCCATGGTGCATTAAAGTAGCTCCACAGTTCTTCTCCAACATAATTTACAGCCACCATTCTTCCACAAGCTCCAAGATACTTTGCAAATGGCCAACCTTCATCAGATGGAAAAATCTACAAAAGAATTATCTTAATATTATAAGTGATTCTGATGAGGATATCCTAAATCTATCCCCAGATCCTTTCAGTAGAGATTGCTACTAGGCAAGAGCTTGGATTTTCTTGTTGTAGTCAATAGTGCAGCAGAGAGAAATGTCATTTCTTTTCCAACTCATACCTTTTTTTAAAATTTATTTTTTATTTTCTTTTATTGCTTAAAGTATTATAAAGAGTATTACATATGTCTCCTTTTTTCCCCCCCCGCCCTTGACAATCCCCTGGCCTCCTCTACCCCCCAGTGCCTTATGTCCATTGGTTATGCTTATATGCATGCATACAAGTCCTTTGGTTGATCTCTTACCCACCCCCCTCCTGCCCTCCCACCCTCCCCGGCCTTCCAGCTGTAGTTTGACAGTCTGTTCGAGGCAGCTCTGCCTCTGTATCTATTTTTGTTCATAAGTTTATAATGGTCTTTATTATCCAGAAATGAGTGACATCATGTGGTATTTTTCCTTCATTGACTGGCTTATTTCACTTAGCATAATGCTCTCCAGTTCCATCCATGCCGTTGCAAATGGTAAGAGTTCCTTCTTTTTTATAGCAGCATAGTATTCCATCATGTAGATGTACCACAGTTTTCTAATCCATTCATCTACAGATGGGCACTTAGGCTGTTTCATACCTTTACTATGGTTCTGAAAAATTTTTTTTTTTAAAAATAGCTTTACATTATAAAGCTAAAAAAAAGTATTGCTTATTAAAATCTCGGACCAAATTGACCAAATAACAAAACAAAAGATACTTTATTAGAAAATTTTAAAGTATTTTATGTTTCCTTTCTTTTTGATGTAAGTAAGGACAATCAACCAATCCTTTCTTTTGAATGGATAACACTGCAGGCCTATTAGTCAGCATGTATTTACCACACACCAGGCACTGTGCTTCGGCTGGCAATAAGAGTGAACAAAACAGAGTCTCTAAAATAAAGATGTTAGAAGACAGATACCAAACAAATAATCTATCCTATATAATAAAAGGGTAATATGCAAATTCACCCTAACAGCAGGACCCGAAAGACCACTGGACCAGTCATTATGAGGGGCACTGACCACCTCTTGGTCTCTTTTCCTGGCCAGCAGGCTCCAATAGCCTGATGACGAACAGGAAACTGGGGGTGGGTGGTGGGGGACACAGAGGGTGCCAGGCCAAGGCCCCCACCCCTACAGTCACCCTACACATAGAGGGGGATCCACAGTGGGGGTGGGGCTGGTGAGCAGGCAGGAATAGCTGACCTCTTGGTCCCTTCCCCCGGCCATCAGGCACCGATCAACCCATGGCAAACAGGGAACCAGGGGTGGCTGGCAGTGGGGCTGGCTGTGGGCAGCTGGGGAAGATGGCCCTGATCGCAGGCTAGGCCTAGGGACCGTACCTGCACACGAATTTTGCGCACCAGGCCTCTAGTCTATATACATAAAAGCCTAAGCGACCATTCAACTGGTAGATATGATGCGCACTGACCACCAGGAGTCAGACGCTCCGACAGGTAAGTTAGCTTCCTGCTGGGGTCTGGCCGATGGGAACTGGGCGAGATAGGCTGGACACACCCTGAAGCCCTCCAGTGGTCCCTCCTGGCCCGATCATGCATCAGTGGGGTCCCGGATCGTGAGAGGGTGCAGGCCAGGCTGAGGGACCCCACCGGTGCACGAATCCATGCACCAGGTCTCTAGTTATGAATATAATAAGTGTTAGTTACTAAGAAGTGGTGTAGGTTCTAGGGGTGGAATTCAGAGGATTCTGGGAAGTGTCTTTTAACCTACCCCTATCTTAGCAAGGTTTTCTAGCAGATTTTATTATAACTACTGGGAGGATTAACATCCTAAAACAGAAAGCTTTATGACCATGAACAATTATTTTCAAATTAAATAAAACGATAGGCTTTATCTGAGGTACTTTCTCGTGCTAAAATGCCCACCGACAAAAGGACGGGAAGTAATATTTTAAAGAACTTCTTGGAAAATCATATGACCAGAGGAGGTGTGTTTTATTTGTTTTATAAATATATTTTTATTGATTTCAGAGAGGAAGGGGGGAGGGGGAGAGAGAGAGAGAGAGAGAGAGAGAGAGAGAGAGAGAGAGAGAAACACCAATGATGAGAGAGAATCATTGATTGGCTGCCTCCTACACGGCCCCTACAGGGAATCGAGCCTACAACCTGGGCATGTGACCTTGACCGGACTCAAACCCAGGACCCTTCAGTCCGCAGGTTGATGCTCTAACCACTAAGCAGAACCAGTAGGACAAGATATGTTTTAAGAGCCATTCCTTCAGCCTTACACCTTTTTTAAATTGGAAAAAAAAATTCTGATAAAATGTTTATACCAGTACTGCAGGGAAAACAACAGAAAACACTGCAGAATAGAAATGTGCCTATTTCTATTGATAATAATTAAACAATCCATATGTGTTAAGAGAGCTGGAGATGGGGCTTTTCTTCTTGAACTTCTCAAGAAAGTAAGTAATATTAACTTTAGCCTTAGCTTTTATAAAACTGACAAAATTTAAGTCTTACATTAAAATTTTTATCAACTTTAAAACAAAAAGATTTTAAAAACTCAACAGCATCCAAATAATTACCTATTTTCATTTGTGTTTCATTTCCATTCTATCAGTACACAACTAGTTTTATATGTAACTTGTTTATTTTTTATTTTAACATCTTCAGTTTTGTGATAAAACACTAATTATATAAATTAAAAATTTAGATATGACAATATGAATCTTTAGATATAGTAGCTAATTGATTTAATTTCTGTTCAGAGAAAATATTTATTGGCTCTTTAGCAATTAGGAGAAAACACATTTTTAATCTTATACCTGAGAATTTGTTTTTTTAGGGCATTGTGAAAAGTGAAAGATTGCCTGCTGTCCAATGCGAAGTGCAAAAAACTGTTTGCTAACCACGTTATTTTCAACTTTTCCTCCCAA
Source organism: Myotis myotis (assembly GCF_014108235.1). Taxonomy (NCBI): domain Eukaryota; kingdom Metazoa; phylum Chordata; class Mammalia; order Chiroptera; family Vespertilionidae; genus Myotis; species Myotis myotis. Next base: position 104,971,495 of record NW_023416324.1, on the reverse strand, counting down.
CTTAATTATTTACATGACCTTGAAAATTTAGACAAAATGTTTACAAAAGATTTAAATGTTTCCCAGAAGTATTCATGTATAAAGTCACTGGCATAAAAAATAAAATCACTAAAAATAAGTAAGTATATAATATTATATAGTTTTAACATGCAAAAACTAAAACAAAACACTCCTCCATATAATTCTCGTGTATTATTCACATGCCATACTGTAAAACAGACACAAACATATCTTTGTGAAAACAAAATGGCCTTTGACAACAGGAAAAAAGGAAACCCTGCCAAAATCTGCACATGTACAAATATCTCCTTGTTTTTGGAGCCTTTCCAACTGGCAAAACAGAGTCAAATATACACTTCATTACCCAAGTCCCAGATAGAAAAGGGTAACATATATGAACAAATGTCACACTGAGCAACTTTATATTCATACTAGAGACCCAGTGCATGAAATCTGTGCAGGGGTAGGGTTCCTAGGCCTGGTCGGTGATCAGGGCCAATCGGGGCCTTCCAGCTGTTGGCCGAGGCCTTTCTTTCAGCTGCCAGCTGGGGGCCTCTCTTCCCCGGCTGCTGGCCAGGGGTTCCTTCATTCTGCACCACCCCCTGGTGGTCAGTGCACGTCATAGCGAGTGACAGAACTCCCAGTCTCCCAGTCAAACTCCCGCAGGGACACTTTGCATATTAGCCTTTTATATATTTTGGAGGGACACCCTGTATATCTCTAGTCAGCGGTGAAAGAAACCAACAGCAGATTTGGAACCCCAAGACAGGGAACCTCGCTCACTCCCCACATGTCTCCCCACTTCACTTTCCACCTTTGTGGGCAGCAGGAGAATCAACATTTTCTCTCATTAATTCGGAAAAGCACGTCCTGTCACCCGCTGCCTGGCAGGAGTGCACTAGGCCTCAAGCAAGCGAGGCTCAGTCAGGGCAGCCGTCGCTCATGGGTGCTGGCACCCAAAGTGCACATCCCTCCTCTACAGTCACCCCGACTATCCCACTGTTTCACTGAGAGGACGGAATTCCCCTCAGCCTCTGGGTTCTTGATCTTGAACGCTGACCAAAGGCACCTCAGCGAGGACCGCCCGTGCCCACTAGGTGTGTCTATCTGCACCTGCTCCTGCCTCAGCACCTGCATTAACCCCCCAGAGGTGATCTCGTAGCTGCACTGGCCTCCATGGGAATAGGGCATCACCACTCCGCCCTCTCACTGTCATCTCACAGGCACCCACCCTCAGCACCCAGAACACCCAGACACTCTCCAAAGGACGTGAGCGCATCAGAGGGGATGTGTGCATATCCTGTGGGTGTGTTAGGCATGCTGGGTTGATGGAAGTGCGGTGGAGAGGTGGGGAGAACTTGTGCACGCCTTGGTTTGCAACTCTTGCAGGCGTAGGAAGGTGACAGTGTGCTGGGGAATGTTCGCAAGCCAGGGGGGATGTGCACACCGGAGGCCTCTGGCTTTGCAGATCCGTAAACCCCCGTGGTGCGGTCAGGAGGACGTCAGTCTGGCCCACCACAGTGGCCACGGTGGCTGTCACTGCGATCCTGCACCTTCTGGCCCAGGAGGTGGATCTTGCGCAGCCACTCCTGGGCGCTAATGGCCTGCAGACGCTACTTCAGCTCAGCCTGCAGGCTCCACTTGGCGCACTCACAGCTGTCACCACCGCCATGTGGGGAGTACAGGCCGCCCTCCGCTGGCCTGCCTCCCCTGTCCAGAGGCTCTCTGCACTGCTCACCTGCCCAGAATGACTGGGGCTGGGCGGAAGCCAGGTGTCCTGCCCTCCCCAACCCCGGCAGATCCGCCCCTGTGCGAGCTGCTGCCCTGCCGGGAAGGGTCACAGATCCGGGTCCCGGGACCGCGGACAGCCTCAAGTGCTGCCCCCCGCCTGGCAGGGTCACAGATCTGTGTCTTGGTCCCATGGACAGCCTCAAGCACTGCCCCCCGCCTGGCAGGGTCACAGATCTGGGTCCTGGGACCGCGGACAGCCTCAAGCACTCCCCTCGCCCAGCAGGGTCAGAGATCCGGGTCCCAGGACCGCGGTCAGCCCTAAGCGCTGCCCCCGCCCGGCAGAGTCACAGATCCAGGTCCAGGGACAGCAGACAGCCTTCCACGGTGCCCCCCGCCCATGAGGTCACAGATCTGGGTCCGGACCGCGGACAGCCTCAAGCACTGCCCCCCGCCCGCCAGGTCACGGATCTGGGTCCCAGACCACGGACAGCCTCAAGCACTGCCGCCCCGCCCACCAGGTCACGGATCCGGGTCCCAGACCGCGGACAGCCTCAGGCACTGCCTCCCGCCTGCCAGGACATGGATCTGGGTCCCAGACCCCCGACAGCCTCAAACGCTGCCGCCCGCCTTCAGTATGCAAATTAGCCGCCATCTTGTTGCTTCAGGGTGGGGGTCCCCACTGGGGTGGATGGCCAGTCTGGGTGAGGGGATGATGGCTGTTTACAGCTGATCACACCCTCTTCAGGGTGGGGGTCCCCACTGGGGTGCCTGCCCAGACTGGGTGAGGGGATGATGGCTGTTTTCTGGCTGGCGGGTGACTGAAGCTCCCAACCTCTCCTTTTTTTCTGTTGTGTTTTTTTTTTTTTTTTTTTTTTTAATTCTGGGATTTATTTACCTTCTATGCCTGCCACTGGAGCTGAGAGCCAGCATTAGCTCTGAGGCTCGGCTCCAGCTTGAGGCCTCCACTGCTGAAAGCAGGAATCTAGGGTTTGTTTGGGTTCTATACTTGCAACATTGTTTCGGTCCTGCTTGCTCCAGCTCTGATGGCTGAAAGCAGGTTTCTGGGGTTTGTTTAGGTTCTATAATTGCAACATTGTTTCTTAGACTGCAGCTCAGAGCCCAGCAGGGACAGGCAGGGAACCTTGGCTTCCTCCTTCACTGGAGCAAGCAAGCCTCTTGTTCGCTTCAGCTGCCTGGCTGCTGGCCGCCATCTTGGTTGGCAGTTAATTTGCATATTGCCCCGATCAGCCAATGGGAAGTATGTCGGAGGTGCGGTTAATTACCATGTTTGTCTATTATTAGATAGGATGTATATATGTATGTGTGTATATATATGTATATATATATATGTATGTAGATAGTGATTTCTGATAATGTTAACTGAAATTCTGTTACTCCTCATTATAAGAAGAGCACTACAATTCTTCCATATAGTTTGCTACCTAAATCTTTTGGAAGAACTCTAATAAATGAATTTGCACAATTTGCTCAGATGACAAGAATTTTTCATTGTATAATCAAAATCGCCAGATTTCATTAATGAGAACAGAATTCTACTAAAAACATTGCATGTAGTACAAAGAAAATGCTCAAAGGGAGCCAACATAAGTATAATTATACTAGGGGCCCAGTGCACGAATTTGTGCACCTTGAAAGGAACTGTGGACCGAGGGTACGGTGGGCACAGGGGCGGGTCTTGGCCCATCCTCCACGCCCCCACCCAGCTCTTCCCACCGTGGCCCTGGTCCCCTGTCTGCCAGCAGCCTTGCTTCCACTGCCGCAACTCCCACGCGCTGATGGCTCCGGCCCCACTTGCACCCACTGACAGCATGGAGTGATTGGGGTCGGTGCCAGCAGCGGGTGTGAGCGGGGCCGGTGCCAGCAGCAGGTGCAAGTGCCAGGTGGGACTGAGGCGCACAGGAGCAAAGAATTTTCAGTAACCACCAGAGGCTCGCCCCGATGACAGCGACAGGCTGTCTGGCGCCCCTGCTCGCCTGCTCTAACAACCCATCACAGCCTACACCCACCATGCTCCACACTCTGCCGCCTGTTGCTGACGCCTGCCAGGTTCCACGCATGCCCCCTGGTGGTTAGTGCATGTCATAGCGACCAGTTGTTCGGTTGTTCCACCGTTTGGTTTATTTGCATATTAGCCTTTTATTATATAGGACTTAAAACGATCATGGCTTAGCACTAGCTGGGTGACTCAGTTGGTTGGAGTGTCACCCTGTACACCTAGGTTGCCAGTTCAACCCTCGATAGGGGTGCATATAGAAGGCAACCAATTGATGTTTCTCTCTCCTACTACCTTCCTCTCTCTCTAAAATCAATAAAACATATCCTCAGGTGAGGAGTAAATAAAACACCAAAAAAACAATCCTGACTTAGAACCAAAATTACCATGGTCAGGCAGTTTGAGGCAAAATTTTAAGACTTTATGGCTTGGATTTCTTAAGTATATCGAACAATAAGAAACACAACTTCTTACTTCTGATTACCAAACTCCCACAAGAGTATAAAATACAGTAATAGTGTAAGACATTTACTGCAGTCCACACTTTTAAAATTTTAAACCAAGCCCTAACCGGTTTGGCTCAGTGGATAGAGCGTTGGCCTATGGACTAAAGGGTCCCAGGTTCAATTCTGGTCAAGGGCATGTACCTTGGTTGTGGGCACATCCCCAGTAGGGGGTGTGCAGTAGGCAGCTGATCGATGTTTCTCTTTCATCGATGTTTCTAACTCTCTATCCCTCTCCCTTCCACTCTGTAAAAAATCAATAAAATATATATTAAAAAAAATTTTTAAACCAAATCTTACAATCAGATTTTCAAAATGGCTAGAACAGGCACATCATTTAAAGTAATCTGAAATAAAATGTATTTTAATGAATTTACATTTGAAAAAATATACAAATATTTTTCTGTCAGGAAGGAGTGTTTAAAGGTAGAATGATTTAAATTATAATTAGATTAGAGGCACTCTAATTGTTCAGGGTTTTTCATCAATTTTGAATGTATGTCATAAAGTATAATATGTAAAGCTTTTTAAACTAAATAATAGTTTAAGATTGTACAACTGCAAGAAACAGTTATAATATTACTGTATTTTATAAGAAAGCATCTGTTAAGTATTACTACCAATGCTAATATTAAAAGTTGAAATTTAAGTATTAAGCCAAACATGTTTTACTGCTAAGATTTAAAGAAATATTAAATATCTTCACCGTTAATTTATAAAATAAAAAGTATTTTGAAGCTGAAACAAGATAAATCACCATGTCTAGGTATCTTTTTTTGTTTTTGTTTTAAATAGGAAATCTTAAGTTACTTCTTGGATATCATAAAACTCAAATAATATTAATAACAATAATATATGTATTAACAGCAGCCTAAAAACAAGCTTTCAGGAGCAAATAAACAAAACCACTATGTCACCTTACATCCTAAGAGTAAATAAAATGAATATGACATAAAATATCTAGAATCAAGATAAGAAAATTTAGATAATTTTATATTCTTTATGATGTATAACATAAAGTTCTATATTTAAAGGATAATATTGTATACTAGAAGCCCAGTGCATGAAATTAGTGCACTGGGGGGGGGGGGGGGGAGGAGGGGTGTCCCTCAGCCCAGCCTGCACGCTCTCCAATCCGGGACATTCCTCTCACAATCTGGGACTGCTGGCTCCCAACCGCTTGCCTGGCTGCCTGCCTGATTGCCCCTAACTGCTTCTGCCTGCAAGCCTGATCACACCCTAACCACTCCCCTGCCAGCCTGATCAATGCCTAACTGCTCCCTTACCAGCCTGATTGCCCTCCCCTGCAGGCCTGGTCCCCCCCAAATGCCCTCCCCTTCAGGCCTGGTTGCCCCCAACTGCTCTGCCCTGTAGGCCTGGTTGCTCCTAACTGCCCTCCCCTGCCGGCCACCTTGTGCGAGGGTGTGATGGTCACTTTGCATATTACCTCTTTATTATATAGGATAAGTAGAATAGTGAACCTAAAAATAAATGGCTACCTTTCAAAGTCCACTTTCACCTCTGCCTCTCACTAGCTGTATAACCCTGGCAAAATCAAAACTTCTTAGAGCTTAGTATCTTCCTCTGTATAATGGAAATATCTCTTGTATCAACATATTCATCAGGCAATACAAGGATCAAAGAAAAAAAAGCATAATTTTTTTTTGTAGATTAAATACTTCTTTATAAAGAATTAATTACCAAAACATTTTCATGTTTCCTAATTCAATCTGATGAATAAAAAGTCCAGATATTCATCAACAGATGTGCTTACTTTGTTATTACCTACCTGAAAAGCATCTACAAATAATGAACTCCTTCTAAATATAGCCAAGAATGATTAAATCAGAAATACATCTTCACTATTCTCTAGCAGTTTTTAATTTACAATGGGATAGGTAAATTAGTTACCAGATTTTCACTCAGTGCTCTGAGAAATATACAGAGCAACCACGAGTACTAAAAATATAATATTTGTAATTTGGCAACACATATACCCATAAATAACAGCATTTAATTTGCTTTTCATTGAATATGTAAACAATACAAAATACATCTAAATTCTGAAGTAACCTATCACCTATCATAACAAGTATCATGTTTATGTAATCAACTAGAGGCTTGGTGCACAAAAATTTGTGCACTCGGGGGGGAGGGGGAGCCCCTCAGCCCGGCCTGTGCCCTCTCACAGTCTGGGACCCCTCGGGAGATAACGACCTGTTGGCTTAGGCCTGCTCCTGGGTGGCAGAGGGCAGGCCCAATCCCTAGGTGCAGGCCCTGGTTGGGCTCAGAGCAGGGCCGATTGGGGAGTTGGGGCACCGCCCCCTGTCATGCACAGAGCAGGGTGGATGGGGAGGTTGCGATGCCACCCTCAGTCATGCTCAGGGTAGGGCCGATTGGGGGGTTGGGGCACCGCCCCCTGTCACACTCAAGGCAGAGTCGATGGGGAGGTTGTGGCGCCACCCCCTGTCACGCACAGAGCAGGGCCAATCAGGGGATTGGGGCGCTGCCCCCTGTCACACAAAGAGCAGGGACGATCGGGGGTTGGGGAGCTCCCAACCGTCACGCACAGAGCAGGGCCCATCAGAGGGTTGGGGAGCTCCCCCGACACTCACAGAGCAGGGCCCATCAGGGGGTTGGGGAGCTCCCCCCTGTCACTCACAGAGCAGGGCCGATAGGGGAGTTGGCACACCGCCCCCTGTCACACACAGAGCAGGGCGGATCAGGGGGTTGGGGCGCCACCCTCTATCACCCACAGAGCAGGGCCGATCAGGGGGTTGGGGCACCACCACTGTCACACTCAGGGCAGGGCCGATGGGGAGGTTATGGCTCTACCCCATCACACACAGAGCAGGGCCTGTGGGGGGGGGGGGGGGGGGGAGGTTGGGGTGCCGCCCTCTATCACCCACAGAGCAGTGCCGATCAGGGGGTTGGGGCGCCTTCACCTGTCACGAACAGAGCAGGGCTGATAGGGAGGTTGTGGCCCTGCCCCCTGTCACACACAGCTGCAGGGCAATCAGGGGGTTTGGACACTGCCCCCTGTCACACTGATCCCAGTGCCAGGAGGCCTCTCAGCTCCGCTGATCCCAGTGCTGGGAGGCATATTACCCTTTTACTATATAGAATAGAGGCCTGGTGCACGGGTGGGGGCCGACTGGTTTGCCCTGAAGGGTGTCCTGGATCAGGGTTGGGGTCCCCACTGGGGTGCCTGGCCAGCCTGGATGAGGGGATGATGGCTGTTTGCAGCTGGTCACACACCTTTCAGGGTGGGAGTCCCCACTGGGGTGCCTGGCCAGTCTGGGTGAGGGGCTGAGGGCTGTTTTCAGGCTGGCGGGTGACTGAAGCTCCCAACTGCTCCTTTTTTTCTCTTTTTTTTTTTTTTTTTTTTTTTTAATTCTGGGCCAGCTTTAGCCCTGAGGCTCCAGCTCTTAGGCCTCCGCTCCTGAAAGCAGGTATCTGATTTGTTTCGGTTCTCGAAACTCTGTATCAACTCCAGCTCTGAGATCCCAGCCAGCCGGCTGAAAGCTGGTTTCTGGGGTTTTGTTTAGCGTCTATATTTGTTACAATGTTTGAAACTGCAGGCTCAGAGGCCTGCAGCGGCTGGCGGGGAACGTTGGAGTCCTCCGTCACTGAAGCAAGCAAGCCTCATGTTAGTTTCAAGCTGCCTGGCTGCCGGCTGCCATCTTGGCTGACAGTTAATTTGCATATTGCCCTGATTAGCCAATGGGAAGGGTAGTGGTCATACGCCAATTACCATGTTTCTCTTTTATTAGTGTAGATAAAAAGGATGTGAAATCTAATTCTAGAGTTGGAAGATACCTGAGTTGTAAATCTAGTTCAGTGGTCAGCAAACTGCGGCCCCTTGAGTGTGGCTCTTCCACGAAATACCACGTGTGGGCGCGCACGTACAGTGCAATTGAAACGTCGAGGCCGCACTCAAGGGGCCAAAGAGCCGCATGTGGCTCTTGAGCCGCATTTTGCTGACCACTGATCTAGTTCAATCTTATCAGCACCATTTAAGTGATTCACCTAAACTCAAAAGCAAAGTCAAGCAAATACAACCTCCCTAGTCCAGGAGTCCCCTTTCAGAAGTTTTCAGGAGCATCTCATATTAAGCAATACCTCTAATAGTGTGTGAGAGAACCTCACAAAAACATCTATTATTGCTGCAAAAATAACGTAAGCTTCTTCATCCTAAGTGGAATAAAGCACATAAATTACCTCATGTTTTTTTCACATTTATTATTTTTGTTTTTTTTTAATTTGATAAAACCTATTTTCTACAGAGTTTTAAATATGGAATTGCTGATAAGGGACTGTAGGTTAACCCACATTTCATTGACTACTATATATAAGCAGCTGCAGTAAAAAGCAGTGAGAAAATTGTTGTGTAATGAAAATACTTTGAATTAAAAAATCCTAGATCTAGCCTAACTTCACCATGAAATGCTAAGTAAACAGTTGTAAATAAAATATAGTCCTTATTCTCAAGATTTTTTAGCCTGAGTTGGGAGGATGGTTATTAAACACAAATTATAAGTGATGGAACTTGTTACCAATTACAGAAAAATAGAGTCTATCAAGAAAGAGTAGAGGATGCTGCATGGTCAAGCTCCCAGGAACAAGCTGGAATTACAACTGAAATACGAGAAGGCTTCCTGAATATTCAACGGAAAACTCACAGGAGAGAACCTTGATACCCAAGGACCGAAGGTGGAGCCGGCATAGAGACTGGTAGGAGGGGCAGAGACATGACACACAGAGGGGAACTGAAGTCCCAGAGAGATATCTCAGACAGTGGTGGAGGGGGGGGAGGTGCCACTGAGAATTCTGGGATCTAATACTGGAGCTAGGCTCCCCAAAGGAGAGCACCAAACTGAGGAAGGTATCCACATAACATCAAGCTGTGAAAAGCAGTAGGGTGCTGTCTGCCAGGGAGTGGCAGCTGAAAGTTCAGGCACCCTCTTAAAGGGCCAAGGCACAAACATTCCCTGTGGCGCCACCCACCTTGTGCTCTGGCAGAGGGAGGGTGAAGTGGACTGGAGCTGTGAGAGCAAAAGCCAGCACTGGGGACTCGGGGGACAGAGCTCAGAAGGCAGACACTCCAAGTCTCCTCGGCTCAGTCATTCCTTCACACAGCCACATAGACACCTGCCTTGCCTGGGGAGATAGATATCTGCCTTGCCTACAGGGAAGACAGCTGACACACCCTATTGGAAAACACCTTGCAATGAGGCCGCTTAAGAGATTAAAAGTAACAATTCTAAGCAGTAGCAGCTGCTTCTGTAGCCCGCCCCCATACAAGGAACAGCATCCTCCTGATCACCACGCCCTCTGTCTGAGGAACAGCAGCTGTGTGTGAAGCCTCCCCTCACCAGCAAGAGGAGCCACCACAACTGTGAACAGCAACCATCAGAGGAGCTGCTACCAACTGAGGAGGAGCTGCTACCACAACAGCCCGAGGAGCAACCGCAGCCCGAGGAGCCACTGCAACCCAAGGAGCAGCCACTGAATGACTCTACCTCTAGCTATGGTGGTACGATCAAACATGGGTAGACAAAGAAACCCCAAAAGGAAAGAAAAGTAGGACTGGCCAAAAAAGCAGCTAAGTGATACAGAGGAATGCAACACGACAGAAAAAGAATACAGATTAAGGGTCGTAGAGTGTATACAACGGATGGAGGGGAAAAATCAACAAGTTATGCAAGAAGCAAGAAGAAACAGATGAAAAAAAAATCAATGAATTATGTAAGAACCAAGAAGAAATGAAGAGTGATATAGCTGCAATAAAAAACACCACTGAAAGTTTAAACAGTAGACTAGGAGAAGCGGAGGACCGAATGAGCGAATTAAAAGACAGGGAAACAAAACACACCGAAACTGAACAGCAATTGGAGAAAAAAATTAAAAGACAGGAGGAGAGCCTAAGGGAGCTATGGGACAACATGAAACGAAACAACATTCGAATAATAGGGGTGCCAGAACAACAGAAAGAGGAACAAGGGTTAGAAAACCAATTTGAAGAAATATATCAGAAAACTTCCCAGAGGGGGGGAAGAAAAAAAATCACACAAGAGAGTCCCAAACAAGGCAAACCCGAAAGGACCCACACCAAGACACATCAAAATTACCATGGCAACTGGTCAGCACAAAGAGAGAATCTTAAAGGCTGCAAGGGAGAGAAGGAAAGTTACATTCAAGGGATCTCCCATTACATTATCAAATGATTTCTCAACAGAAACACATCAGGCCAGAAAAGAATGGACAGAAATTTACAAACTGATGCAAAGCAAAGGACTGAATCGAAGAATACTCTATCCAGCAAGGCTATCATTCAAAATTGAAGGGGAAATAAGAAGAGGTTTCACAGAAAAAAAAGGCGAAGGGAGTTTATCACCACCAAGCCAGCAATAGAAGAAATGCTAAAGGGACTGGTGTAAAAAGAAGAAATAAAAAGCTCAGAAAGAAAACACCCGAACAAAAAAGAAATGGCTACAAACAAGTACCTTTCAATAATAACTTTAAACGTAAACGGACTAAACACTCCAACCAAAAGACATTGAGTGGCTGAATGGATAAAAAGACATGACCCATACATTTGCTGTCTACAAGAGACCCACCTCATTAGAAGGGACTCACACGGACTGAAAGTGAAGGGATGGAAAAATATCGTTCAGGCAAAGGAAATGAAAAGAAAGCTGGGGTAGCAATACTTATATCGGACAAAATAGACCTCAAAGTGAAGGCCATAACAAGAGATAAGGAAGGCCACTTCATAATATTAAAGGGATCAATACAATAAGAAGATATAATGCTGATAAACATATATGCACCCAATGGTGGAGCACCCAAATACATAAAAAAACTCCTGGAAAATATCAAAGGAGAGATCAACAACAATACAATCATAGTAGGGGACTTTAATACACCACTGACATCACTGGATAAATCTCTAGACAATTAGCAAAGAAATAGCAATTCTACATGAATGACTAGATCAGATGGACTTAATTGACATCTTCAGAACACTTCACCCCAAAGCCATGGAATGTACGTTCTTCTCAAGGGCTCATGGGACATATTCAAAAATAGATCACATATTGGGTCACAAGCAAAGTCTCCCCAAATTCAAGAAGACTGAAATCATACCAAGCATCTTCTCAGACCACGATGGCATAATATTAGAAATAAACTACAATAAAAACAACTCAAAATACTCAAACACTTGGAAGCTGAATAACATAATATTAAATATTGATTGGGTTACTAGACAGATTAAAGAAGAAATTAAAAACCTCCTGGAAACTAATGGCAATGAAAACAACAATCCAAAACCTATGGGACACAATGAAAGCAATCCTGAGAGGGAAGTTTATAGCTCTACAGGCCTATCTCAAAAAACAAGAAAAAATGGTAGTAAATCGTCTAACTCTACAACTCAAAGAATTAGAAAGAGAGCAACAAGAAAAGCCCAGAGTGAGCAGAAGGAAGGAGATAATAAAGATTAGAGCAGAAATAAATGACATAGAGACCAAAAAAAAGGTACATAAAGTGAATGAAACCAAGACCTGGTTCTTTGAAAGGATAAACAAGATTGATGAACCTCTAGCAAGGCTCAACAAGAAGGAAAAAGAGAGGACCTAAATAAACAAAATCAGAAATAACAACAGACCCCACAGAAATACAAATGATTGTTAAACAATACTATGGACAACTCTACTCCAACAAATTAGACAACCTGGAGGAAATGGACATACTCCTAGATAAATACAACATTCCAAAACTCAATCAGGAAGAATCTAAAAATCTCAACAGGCCAATAACTATGGAAGAAATTGAAGCAGTCATCAAAAAGCTTCCAGGAAACAAAAGCCCAGGGCCAGACGGCTTCACAGGGGAATTTTACCAAACATTCAAGGAAGAACTAAAACCTATCCTCCTCAGACTACTACAAAAAATTCAAGAGGAAGGAACACTTCCAAGCTCATTCTATGAAGCCAGCATCACCCTAATACCAAAACCAGGGAAAGACAACACAATGAAAGAGAATTCAGGCCAATATCCCTCATGAACATAGATCCCAAAATCCTCAACAAAATCTTAGCAAATCGGATCCAGCAGTACATCATAAAGCTCATCCACCATGACCAAGTAGGATTTATCCCAATGATGCAAGGATGGTACAATATCTGCAAATCAATAAACGTGATACATCACATAAACAAATTGAAAGAAAAAAACCACATGGTCATATCAATTGATGCAGAAAAAGCATTTGACAAAATCCAACACCCATTTTTGATAAAAACTCTCAGCAAGGTGGGAACAGAAGGATCATACCTCAACATAATAAAAGCCATATATTACAAACCCACAGCCAACATCATACTCAATGGACAAAAATTAACACGAGTTCCCCTAAGAACAGAAACAAGACAGGGATGCCCACTCTCACCATTCCTGTTCGATATAGGACTGGAGGTATTAGCCATTGCAATTAGACAAGAAGAAGAAATAAAAGGCATCCAAATTGGAAAAGAAGAAGTAAAACTGTACTTCTTCGCAGATGACATGATATTATACATAAAAACCCTAAAGACTCCATCAAAAAACTATTAGACTTAATAAATGAATTCGGGAATGTAGCAGGATACAAAATTAACGCCAAGAAATCTATGGCATTTCTATACACCAATAGTGAACTTTCAGAGAGACTAAAAAAAAAATCCCATTTATCATCACACCAAAAAATTAAGTTACCTAGGAGTTAACTTAACTAAGGAGGTAAAAGACCTCTACTCAGAAAACTACAGGACGTTTAAAAAAGAGATAGAGGAAGACATAAACAGATGGAAGAACATACCGTGTTCATGGATTGGTACAATCAACATCATTAAAATGTCCATACTACCCAAAGCAATCTATAAATTCAACGCACTTCCCATTAAAATATCAATAGCATATTTTACAGAGCTAGAACGAACTCTCCAAAAATTCATCTGGAATAAGAGAAGACCCCGAATAGCTGCAGCGATTCTGAGAAAGAAGAACAAAGTAGGTGGAATCTCAATACCAGATATCAAGCTGTATTACAAAGCTACTGTTCTCAAAACTGCCTGGTACTGGCACAAGAATGGGAATAGAGAGCCCAGAAATCGGCCCGAACCAATATGCTCAATTAATATTTGAAAAAGGAGGCAAGAACATAAAATGGAGTCAAGATAGTCTCTTCAATAAATGGTGTTGGGAAAATTGAACGGATACATGCAAGAAAATGAAACTAGACCACCCACTTACACCATACACAAAAATAAACTCAAAATCGGTAAAGGACTTAAATGTATGACGGGAAACCATAAAAATACTAGAAGAATCCAAAGGCAACAAAATCTCAGACATATGCCAAAGCAATTTCTTCACCGATAAAGCTCCTAGGGCACTGGAAACTAAAGAGAAAATAAACAAATGGGACTACATCAAAATAAAAAGCAAAAGAAACCATCAACAAAACAAGAAGAAAGCCCACTGCATGGGTAAACATATTTGCCAATGTTATATCTGATAAGGGACTAATCTCCAACATTTATAGGGAACTCATACAACTTAACAAAAGGAAGATATACAATCCCATCAAAAAAATGGGCAAAGGACCTAAATAGACACCTTTCAAAAGTGGATATTCAGAAAGCCAAGAGACATATGAAAACTTGCTCAAAGTCACTAATCATCTGAGAGATGCAAATCAAAACAACAATGAGGTACCATCTCACACCTGTCAGAATGGCTATCATCAACAAATCCACAAACGACAAGTGCTGGAGAGGATGCGGAGAAAAAGGAACACTCGTGCACTGCTGGTGGGAATGCAGACTGGTGCAGCCACTGTGGAGAACAGTATGGAGTTTCCTCAAAAAACTAAAAATGGAACTCCCATTTGACCCAGTGATCTCACTTATAGGAATATATCCCAAGAAATCAGAAACACCAATCAGAAAGGATATATGCACCCCTATGTTCATAGCAGCACAATTCACCATAGCTAAGATCTGGAAACAGCCTAAGTGCCCATCAGCAGATGAATGGATTAGAAAACTGTGGTACATCTACACAATGGAATACTATGCTGCTGTAAAAAATAAGGAACTCTTACCATTTGCAACGGCATAGATGGAACTGGAGAGCATTATGCTAAGTGAAATAAGCCAGTCAATGAAGGAAAAATACCACATGATCTCACTCATTCATGGATAATAAAGACCATTATAAACTTACGAACAAAGATAGATACAGAGGCAGAGCTGCCTTGAACAGACTGTCAAACTACAGTGGGAAGGCCGGGGAGGGTTGAGGGGCAGGGGTGGTGGTAAGAGATCAACCGAAGGACTTGTATGCATGCATATAAGCATAACCAATGGACATAAGACACTGGGGGGTAGGGGAGTCCGGGGGATTGTTAAGGGCGGGGAAAAAAGGAGACATATGTAATACCCTTTGTAATACTTTAAGCAATAAAACAATTAAAAAAATTTTAAAATGGAAAAAAGAAAAAAAAAGAAAGAGTAGAGACCTATTTTAAGTCGTGTAGTAAAGGGCAACCTGTCAAAGGAAGTGCTACGTAAGCAGAGATCTAAAGGATCAGTATAATAGACAGACTGAGGATGGAGTAGCAAGAACTTGCCAGGCAAATGTTAGAGACAGAAACTTTCTTTTCACAACTGGAAGGGTTGGGGGGTGGGAGGGATGGCCGGACAGGCACAGTTAAATTAATGAGGAGGAAATGCCTTGAGGTAATAGAGTCTAGAGAAGGAGGTAGGGACCAGGTCATATTGGGAACTAATAGAATAAAACACAAACTAACATCTACCACGCTAAAAAAACACTCAGATATATGTTAATCAAAGCCTTAACATTAAAAATATTTTGCCCGGACAGCGTTGCTCAGTTAATTGAGCATCGACCTTTGAACCAGGAGGTCACAGTTCGATTCCTGTTCAGGGTATATGCCTGGGTTGTGGACTCGATCCCCAGTGAGGGTGTGCAGGGGGCAGCCAAACAATGATTCTCTCTCATCACTGATGTTTCTATCTCTCTCTCATCACTGATGTTTCTATCTCTCTCTCCCTCTCCCTTCCTCTCCGAAATCTATAAAAATATATTTTTAAAAATATATTTTATATACTAGAATTAACTAACATCAAGTTTTTACAATATCACAACATCTTGTGATTAATAGACATTGCTCTACCAGGTCATTTTATTCTTTCAGAACACAGTCATAAAAAAAGAGACATGGAATGTATGAATAAAAATACATAAAACAGTGCCTCTGGGTTTTATTTATTTATAATGAATAGCATGTAACTCATAGATTAAAATACGGTCAAGTCTAGCCCTGGACAGTGTAGCTCAGTTGGTTGAGCGTCATCCCATGCACCAAAAGTTTGCCAGTTTGATTCTTAGGGCACATGCAGGAGGCAGCCGACTGAAGTTTCTCTCTCTCCTTTCCTCTCTCTAAAAATCAATAAAAATATTTTAAAAATTATACAAAAGACCATAATTCCTTTCATACAAGAAAAATAAACTATTTAATGGTCATTTACCTCATAACATACCATTAAAATGAGCCTAACTTTGCAGTTCACCTAATGAAGAAATGTGTTATAAACTGTGTTTCTTTAAAAAAGAAAAAATTCCTAGCAAAAAGAAACAGACTTAAAAATAAATCTACCAATAATGAAAACATACAATCTAAGATATGGTTATAGATTTTCTACAGAACTGGCATTTCTCTGCGCTCTCCCAAGCACTCACAAATTTAAACTTTAGAACACTTTTATAAAGTAAATGTTATCAGAAGCATAGAAAATGCTTATTCAGTTTGAGTTTCAAAGTTATTTTTAAAAGCCCAAATTTGAACAAAATTCCCTTGTAGTAATGCATATTGTAACAGCTGTTCATAGAGATTAGTCAATTGTACTGGTGACAGACTAATGTGTTCACAGCTTTGTTAACTGTCTGGAGAGTGAATAGAGTAAAATTACTGAGATAAATTAATGGTCACCTAATTCTTGCTAAAATTACTCTATAACTTTGGTTTTTTAATTTATGCTACCAAATAGTGGCTAATATCCATGTCAAAAACTGGAGAATCTTAATGTCAAGATTTTCAAGTCATAGAATATGTCCCATTTATTTCATTAAATGATTTTCTGAATGTCATTTTTCACCCACCTAGATTCCAAAAAAACAATATTAAGCAATGCATTAAAAATAGTAAGGTTGATTGAGCACTAACTGGTTTGGCTCAGTGGATAGAGCGTCGCCTTGCGGACTGAAGGGTCCTAGGTTCGATTCCGGTCAAGGGCATGTACCTTGGTTGCTGGCACATCCCCAGTAGGGGGTGTGCAGGAGGCAGCTGATTGATGTTTCTCTCTCATCGATGTTTCTAACTCTCTATCTCTCTCCTTCCTCTCTGTAAAAAATCAGTAAAATATATTTTTAAAAAAATAGTAAGGTTGTGTTATTTTACTGAATATATATCCAACAGCTATATCTAAAATTGGAAACTAGTGTTAAAACACCTCAAAAATAGAAAACTATCTACATGTAATAGAAATAAATCATCAGTTAAAATAAATAGCTCAAGAAATGCTCTCCCCCATTACAAAAGAAAAAAAAAAATCATGCGGCTACAAATTTTAAATATGCATAAATTTACTAGTCTCAACTGACCATTTCTTACTCTCACAACTAGCAATTATGATCCACATTTCTAAGTTGAAATACTCCTACATACACCAATCGCAAATACTCATAAACAATAAAAAAAAAAAAACTCAAAGAAAGAAAAAAAGATATAAGTTTCTTTGACCTAATAACCTAAGAATGCTACCTTACTTTATTTACTCAGTATCTGATTTCTTTAAACAATCTGCCAAGTAGAACAGTACTAACTTCTCTGGTTCCTTTAAAACAGAAAGTGAATTAACACAGCCCTTCAGAAAAATAGCAAAATATCGGAGAACCAAGATGGCAGCATAGGTTAACGCCGGAGTTTGCTGCTTTGAACAACTACTTCAAAAGTGAAACTAAAAGACAGAAGGGACATCACCCAGAACCACAGGAACGCTGGCTGAGTGGAAGTCCTACAACTAGGAGGAAAAAGAAACGCATACGGACACTCAGAGGAGGCGCAGTGCTGAAGTCAAATTCTGAGGTGCGGAGTGCGCGAGCGGGCTGGCGGAGGAGGGCGCGGTTGGCGTTTTCAATCGGGAGGGAGTCGCAGACTCTGAGCTCCAGATCCGGGAGAGTCTTTAAGCGACCCAGACTCAAACGGGAGAAGCGGGACTGTCTGGCTTCGGTCAGATCGAGTGCAGCTTTCCCTCCGAGCTTTGCAGTGGGTGCTGGGACTCAGAGAGGCAGAGCCCCTGGGGACAGGACTGAGAGCCGCCATAACTGCTCTCTCCGGCCCACCCTGTTGATCCTGTGCGACCCGCCCCGCCCAAGCCCTGCACACAGGCATTTGCCGGATAGCCTCAGGCAAAGGCTAGATTAGCACCTCCCTAGAGGACAGAAGTTCTCTCACTGCTGACACAGCTGATTCTCATAGCCACTTGGCCTGGAGGTCAAACCCTCCCTGGTATTAGCTACAACAGTCAAGGTTTAACTATAAGACTGTGAACAAAGACCACTAGGGGGTGCACCAAGGAAGCATAACAAAATGCGGAGACAAAGAAACAGGACAAAATTGTCAATGGAAGATATAGAGTTCAGAACCACACTTTTAAGGTCTCTCAAGAACTGTTTAGAAGCCGCCGATAAACTTAATGAGATCTACAAGAAAACTAATGAGACCCTCGATCTTATATTGGGGAACCAACTAGAAATTAAGCATACACGGACTGAAATAACGAATATTATACAGACTCCCGACAGCAGACCAGAGGAGCGCAAGAATCAAGTCAATGATTTGAAATGCGAGGAAGCAAAAAACACCCAACCGGAAAAGCAAAATGAAAAAAGAATCCGAAAATACGAAGATAGTGTAAGGAGCCTCTGGGACAGCTTCAAGCGTACCAACATCAGAATTATAGGGGTGCCAGAAGATGAGAGAGACCAAGATATTGAAAACCTATTTGAAGAAATAATGACAGAAAACTTTCCCCACCTGGTGAAAGAAATGGACTTACAGGTCCAAGAAGCGCGGAGAACCCCAAACAAAAGGAATCCAAAGAGGACCACACCAAGACACATCATAATTAAAATGCCAAGAGCAAAAGATAAAGAGAGAATCTTAAAAACACCAAGAGAAAGAAACTCAGTTACCTACAAGGGAATACCCATACGACTGTCAACTGATTTCTCAACAGAAACTTTGCAGGCCAGAAGGGAGTGGCAAGAAATATTCAAAGTGATGAATACCAAGAACCTACAACCAAGATTACTTTATCCAGCAAAGCTATCATTCAGAATTGAAGGTCAGATAAAGAGCTTCACAGATAAGGAAAAGCTAAAGGAGTTCATCACCACCAAACCAGGATTATATGAAATGCTGAAAGGTATCCTTTAAGAAGAGGAAGAGGAAGAAAAAGGTAAAGATACAAATTATGAACAACAAACATGCATCTATCAACAAGTGAATCTAAGAATCAAGTGAATAAATAATCTGATGAACAGAATGAACTGTTGATTATAATAGAATCAGGGACATAGAAAGGGAATGGACTGACTATTCTTGGCGGGGAAAGGGGTGTGGGAGATGTGGGAAGAGACTGGACAAAAATCGTGCACCAATGGATGAGGACAGTGGGTGGGGAGTGAGGGCGGAGGGTGGGGCGGGAACTGGGAGGAGGGGAGTTATGGGGGGAAAAAGAGGAACAAATATAATAATCTGAACAATAAAGATTTAATTAAAAAAAAAAAAAGAAAAATAGCAAAATATCAGTATCTCTCTGTTAAATACGTTGTGCCTGGTTTTAGATTTGTATTTCTATTGTTGCCTTAAATTTAATGGAGTCAAAACAAAACTCCATTCCCCTATTCTAAAGCCATTATTTCTCTGGGCTTCCTCATCAAAAAAAGGAGTCGCCAGACAGTACTAGCTTGGACCAAAAACCCAGGAGATATCCTTTACTTTTTCCCTTTCCCTTATCCCTTTAATAAGCTGTCAGCTACTTCTCCAAAGTATACTAGGCCTGACCATTTTTCAGAACCTCCACTGCAACCATCTTAATCCAAACCACCACTCTCTCCCTCAAACTAGTTCTCTTACCACTTAAAACCTATCTCCACAAACCAGGCCCTGTTAAAACCCCTATTATTGCATCCCATTGCTCTGAAAATAAAATCCTAAACTCATTAAGCATGGTTAGAAGGTTATATAGGATACTAGAGGCCCGGTGCACAAAAATTTGTGCACTCGGGGGGAAGAGGGGGTCCCTCAGCCGGGCCTGTGCCCTCTCGCAGTCTGGGTCCCTTCAGTAGATAACGACCTGCTGGCATAGGCCTGCTCCCGGGTGGCAGAGGGCAGGCCCAATCCCTAGGTGCAGCCCCTGGTTGGGCTCAGAGCAGGGCTGATTGGGGAGTTGGAGCGCCGCCCCCTGTCATGCGCAGAGCAGGGCGGATCTGGAGGTTGCCATGCCACCCTCAGTCACGCTCAGGGTAGGGCCAATTGGGGGGTTGGGGCACCACCCCCTGTCACACTCAAGGCAGGGTCTATGGGGAGGTTGCGGCGCCACCCCCTGCCACGCACAGAGCAGGGCCAATCAGGGGGGTGGGGAGCTCCCCCCTGTCACTCACAGAGTAGGGCCGATAGGGGAGTTGGGGCACCGCCCACTGTCACACACAGAGCAGGGTGGATCAAGGGGTTGGGGCACCGCCCTCTATCACCCACAGAGCAGGGCCAATCAGGGGTTGGGGCGCCGCCACTGTCATACTCAGGGCAGGGCCGATGGGGAGGTTATGGCTCTACCCCGTCACATACAGAGCAGGGCCCGAGGGGGGGGAGGGTTGGGGCGCAGCACCCTGTCACACACAGAGCAGGGTGGATCAGGGGGTTGGGGTGCCGCACGCTGTCACACACAGAGCCGCAGGGCAAGCAGGGGGTTGAGGAGCTCCCCCCTATCAGGCACAGAGCAGGGATGAACAGGGGGTTGGGGCGCCTTCCCCTGTCATGAACAGAGCAGGGCGGATAGGGAGGTTGTGGCCCCGCCCCGTGTCACACACAGAGCCACAGGGCGATCATGGGGTTTGGGCGCTGCCCCCTGTAATGCTGATCCTGGTGCCAGGAGGTCTCGCAGCTCCGCTGATCCAGGTGCTGGGAGGCATATTACCCTTTTACTATATAGGATAGAGTCCTGGTGCATGGGTAGGGGCCACCTGGTTTGCCCTGAAGGGTGTCCTGGATCAGGGTGGGGGTCCCCACTGGGGTACCTGGCCAGCCTGGGTGAGGGGATGATGGCTGTTTGCAGCTGGTCACACACCCTTCAGGGTGGGGGTCCCCACTGGGGTGCCTAGCCAGTCTGGGTGAGGGGCTGAGGGCTGTTTTCAGGCTGGCGGGTGACTGAAGCTCCGAACTACTCCTTTTTTTTCATTTTTTTTATTCTGGGCCAGCTTTAGCTCTGAGGCTTGGCTCCAGCTCTTAGGCCTGGGCTGCTGAAAGCAGGTAACTGGTTTGTTTGTGTTCTATAATGGAAACACTGTATCAACTCCAGCTCTGAGATCCTGGCTCGCTGGGGTTTTGTTTAGCTTCTATATTTGTGACTATGTTTCAAACTGCAAGCTCGGAGGCCGGCAAGGCAGGCGGGGAACGTTGATTTCCTCCGTCACTGAAGCAAGCAAGCCTCATGTTAGTTTCAAGCTGCCTGACTGCCAGCCGCCATATTGGCTGGCAGTTAATTTGCATATTGCCCTGATTAGCCAATGGGAAGGGTAGCAGATGCATGCTAATTACCATGTTTCTCTTTTATTATATAGGATGGTCCTTGTTTACCTCCTCTGTGACCCTATATTCTACCATGCTTCCCTATTCCCATGCTTGATTCTGCTTGAGGGCCTCTTAATTTACCGTATCTCTTGGCTAAAACCCCACTGCCCTCAGAACTTAGCACCTCTGGCTTTTTCTCATCATTCACACCTCCGCTAAAATGCAGTTCCTGACCACCCAATTTAAAATATTTTATCCCCAATTCAATTCTCCACCACAGGATGTAAATCCGAATTTACCTTGTTCTTTATTTGTTTGCTGTCCACACCTGATGCCCCAGAAAGCAAAGACTGCACAAATTGTGCCTAGTCCTGTCAACTTTACTGTATCCAAGGGTATATAGATCAGTTACTGGCACTATTGACCAATGCCATACAATTCTTGTCAGATCTCTTTACTTGATAGTTAGAGCTCCAAATGAGCACTAGAAAGTCAAAATACAAAGACCCTGAAGCAGCATACATACTTCACATAATAAATCTTTTAAGATTCTGTCTCAGCCTGTACTCGGAAAACTACAGGACACTGAAAAAAGAGATGGAGGAAGATAAAACAGATGGAAGAAGATACTGTGTTCATGGATTGGTAGAATCAACATCATTAAAATGTCCATATTACCCAAAGCAATCTATAGATTCAATGCAATCCCCATTTAATTACCAAACATCAATCCTAAATGACTCACTAGATCAGATGGAATTAATTGACATCTTCAGAACATTTCACCCCAAAGCCACAGAATATACATTCTCCTCAAGTGCACATTTGTCATCTTCAATGATAGACCATATATTGGGTCACAGACAAAGTCTCTTCAAATTCAAGAAAATTGAAATCATATCAAGTATCTTCTCAGACCACAAAGGCATAAAACTGGAAATCAACTACAACAAAAACAATCCAAAAAAATCAAACACATGGAGACTAAATAGCATGCTATTAAACAACGACTGGGTCACCAGTGAGATCAAAGAAGAAATAAAAAACATCATGGCAACAAATGACAATGAAAACACAACAATCCAAAACCTATGGGACACAGCAAAAGCAGTCTTGAGAGGGAAGTTCATAGCTCTACAAGCCTACTGCAAGAAACAAGAAACAATGAGAATAAATGACCTAACTCTACAACTCGAAGAATTAGAAAGAGAGCAACAAAAAAAGCCCACTGTAAGCAGAAGGAAGGAAATAACAAAGATCAGAGCGGAGATAAATGACATAGAGACCAAAAAAACAATACAAAAGATCAACAAAACCAAGAGCTGGTTCTTCG
Organism: Myotis myotis; assembly: GCF_014108235.1. NCBI lineage: Eukaryota > Metazoa > Chordata > Mammalia > Chiroptera > Vespertilionidae > Myotis > Myotis myotis. Next base: position 104,948,990 of record NW_023416324.1, on the reverse strand, counting down.
AAAGGATAAACAAGGTTGATACACCTCTAGCCAGGCTCACCAAGAAACAAAGAGAGAGGACCCAAATAAACAAAATCAGAAATGAAAGAGGAGAAATAACAACAGACCCCATAGAAATACAAAGGATTGTTAGAAAATACTATGAACAGCTCTACTCCAACACACTAGACAACCTGGAGGAAATGGACATATTCCTAGATAAATACAACCTTCCAAAACTTAACCAGGAAGAATCTAAAAATCTCAATAGGCCAATAACTATGGAGGAAATCGAAGCAGTAATCAAAAAGCTTCCAGCAAACAAAAGCCCGGGGCCAGATGGCTTCACAGGGGAGTTTTACCAAACATTCAAGGAAGAACTAAAACCTATCCTCCTCAGACTATGTCAAAAGATCCAAGAGGAAGGAGCACTTCCCAGCTCATTCTATGAAGCCAACATCACCCTAATCCCAAAACCAGATAAAGACAACACAATGAAAGAGAATTATAGGCCAATATCCCTCATGAACATAGATGGCAAAATCCTCAACAAAATCCTAGCAAATCGGATCCAGCAGTACATCAAAAAGATCATACACCATGACCAAGTAGGATTTATCCCAGGGATGCAAGGATGGTACAATATCCGCAAATCAATAAACGTGATACATCACATAAACAAATTGAGAGAGAAAAACCACATAGTCATAGCAATTGATGCAGAAAAAGCATTTGACAAAATCCAACACCCTTTCTTGATAAAAACTCTCAGCAAGATAGGAATTGAGGGATCATACCTCAACATAATAAAAGCCATATATGACAAACCCACAGCCAACATCATAATCAATGGGCAAAAACTAAAACCATTCCCCCTAAAAACAGGAACAAGACAGGGATGCCCCCTCTCACCACTCCTGTTCAACATAGTACTGGAAGTACTAGCCATTGCAATCAGACACGAAGAAGAAATAAAAGGCATCCAGATTGGAAAAGAAGAAGTAAAACTGTCCTTATTTGCAGATGACATGATACTGTACATACAGAACCCTAAAGACTCCATCAAAAAATTATTAGACTTAATAAATGAATTTGGCAATGTAGCAGGATACAAAATTAATGCTAAGAAATCCATGGCATTTCTTTACACCAATAGTGAACTTACAGAAAGTGAAACAACAGAAGCAATCCCATTTACCATTGCACCAAAAAAATTAAAATACCTAGGAATAAACTTAACTAAGGAAGTAAAAGACTTATATGCTGAAAACTACAGGACACTGAAAAAAGAGATAGAGGAAGACATAAACAGATGGAAGAATATATCGTGTTCATGGATTGGTAGAATCAACATCATCAAAATGTCCATACTACCCAAAGTAATTTATAGATTCAATGCAATCCCCATTAAATTACCAACGGCATATTTCACAAATCTAGAACGAACATTCCAAAAATTCATCTGGAATAAAAAACGACCCTGAATAGCTGCAGCAATCCTGAAAAAGAACAAAGTAGGTGGGATCTCAATACCAGATATCAAACTGTATTACAAAGCCACTGTTCTTAAAACAGCTTTGTACTGGCACAAGAACAGACATATAGATCAATGGAATAGAATAGAGACCCCAGAAATCAACCCAAACCACTATGCCCAATTAATATTCGACAAAGGAGGCAAGAGCATACAATGGAGTCAAGACAGTCTTTTCAATAAATGGTGTTGGGAAAATTGGACAGATACATGCAAAAGGATGAAACTAGATCACCAACTCACACCTTACTCAAAAATAAACTCAAAATGGATAAAAGACTTAAACGTAAGACGGGAAACCATAAAAATACTAGAGGAATCCACAGGCAGCGAAATCGCAAACATATGCCGAAGAAATTTCTTCTCTGATAATGCTCCTAGGGCAATGGAAACTAAAGAGAAAATAAACAAATGGGACTACATCAAAATAAAAAGCTTTTGCACAGCAAAGGAAACCATCAACAAAACAACAAGAAGACCCACTACATGGGAGAACATATTTGCCAATGATACCACCGATAAGGGTTTAATTTCCAACATTTACAGGGATCTCATGAAACTTAACAAAAGGAAGATAAACAATCCAATAAAAAAATGGGCAACGGACCTAAATAGACACTTTTCGAAAGAGGACATACAGAAGGCCGAAAGACATATGAAAACCTGCTCAAAGTCACTAATTATACGAGAGATGCAAATCAAAACGACAATGCGTTATCATCTCACTCCTGTCAGAATGGCTATCATCAACAAATCAACAAACAACAAGTGTTGGAGAGGATGTGGAGAAAAAGGAACCCTTCTGCACTGCTGGTGGGAATGCAGACTGGTGCAACCACTGTGGAGAACAGTATGGAGCTACCTCAAAAGACTAAAAATGGAACTCCCATTTGACCCAGTGATCCCACTACTAGGAATATATCCCAAGAAACCAGAAACGCCAATCAGAAAGGATATATGCACCCCTATGTTCATAGCAGCACAATTCACCATAGCTAAGATTTGGAAACAGCCTAAGTGCCCATCAGCAGATGAGTGGATTAGAAAACTGTGGTACATATACACAATGGAATACTATGCTGCGGTAAAAAAAAAAGGAACTCTTGCCTTTTGCAACAGCATGGATGGAACTGGAGAGCATTATGCTAAGTGAAATAAGCCAGTCATAGAAAGATAAATACCACATGATCTCACTCATTTGTGGATTATAGAGAACAACATAGACTGATGAAAAGGGACAGACCCAAAGACTGAGAAACAGCAATCAGGCTATCAATCCCCAGAAGGAAAGTAGGGGAGGGCGGGGGTAAGGGGAAGAGATCAACCGAAGGACTTGTATACATGTATATAAGCCATACCAATGGACATGGACAACAGGGGGATGGGAGCATGAGTTTGTGTGTGTGTGGGGGGGAGGTTGGGGGTTAATGGGGGGATGAGGACACATTTGTAATACCTTAACTAATAATAATAATAAAAAAAAAAATGTCCATACTAGCACAAGCTGGTGTGGCTCAGTGGATGGAGTGACGGCCTGCAGACTGAAGGGTCCCAGGTTCGATTCTGTTCATGGGCACATGCCCGAGTTGCAGGCTCAATCCCTAGAAGGGGGCGTGCAGGAGGCAGCCAATTAATGATTGTCTCTCATCATTGATGGTTCTATCTCTCTCACCCTCTCCCTTCCTCTCTGAAATCAATATTTAAAAAATAAATTTAAAAAATTAATAAAATGCCCATACTACCCAAAGCAATCTATAGATTCAATACACTCCCTATGAAAATGCCAACAGCATATTTCACAGACCTAGAAGAAACTCTCGAAAACTTCAACTGGAATAAAAGAAGACCTCAAAGAGCTACAGCAATCCTGAAAAAGAAGAAAAAAGTAAGAGGGATCTCAATACCAGATATCAAGCTGTATTACAAAGCCACTGTTCTCAAAACTGCCTGGTACTGGTACAAGAACAGACATATAGACCAATGGAATAGAATAGAGAACCCAGAAATCAACCCAAACCGCTATGCACAACTAATATTTGACAAAGGAGGCAAGAACATACAATGGAGTCAAGACAGTCTCTTCAATAAATGGTGTTGGGAAAACTGGACAGATACATGCAAAAAAATGAAACTAGACCACCAACTTACCCCATACACAAAAATAAACTCAAACTGGATAAAGGCCTTAAACATAAGACAGGAAACCACCTATCCTATCTAATAAAAGAGAAACATGGTAATTGGCGTACGACCGCTACCCTTCCCATTGGCTAATCAGGGTAATATGCAAATTAACTGCCAGCCAAGATGGCGGCTGGCAGCCAGGCAGCTTGAAACTAACATGAGGCTTGCTTGCTTCAGTGACGGAGGACTCCAACGTTCCTCACCTGCCGCTGCAGGCCTCTGAGCTGCAAGCAACTATGTAACAAACATAAAAGCTAAACAAAACCCCAGAAACCTGCCAGGCTTCAGCCAGCAGGATCGCAACATTGTAAGCAAAGGCCAGAAACCTACTTTCAGCAGCGGAGGCCTAAGAGCTGGAGCCAAGCCTCAAAGCTAAAGCTGGCCCAGAATAAAATTTTTTTAAAAAAAGGAAAAAAGCAGTGGTTGGGAGCTTCAGTCACCCCCAGCCTGAAAACAGCCCTCAGCTCCTCACCCAGACTGGCCAGGCACCCCAGTGGGGACCCCCACCCTGAAGGGTGTGTGACCAGCTGCAAACAGCCATCATCCCCTCACCCAGGCCAGCCAGGCACGCCAGTGGAGACCCCCACCCTGAAGGATGTGTGACCAGCTGCAAAATCAGCCATCATCCCCTCACCCAGGCTGGCCAGGCACCCCAGTGGGGACCCGCACCCTGATCCAGGACACCCTTCAGGGCAAACCAGCTGGCACCCACCCACGCACCAGGCCTCTACCCTATATAGTAAAAGGGTAATATGCCTCCCAGCACCGGAATCAGTGGAACCTAGAGGCCTCCCGGCACCGGGATCAGCATGACAGGAGGCAGCGCCCAAACCCCCTGATCGCCCTGCGGCTCTGTGTGTGTGACAGGGTGCGGCGCCCCAACCCCCTGATCGGCCCTGCTCTGCGTGTGACAGCGTGCGGCACCCCAACCGCCCCCCCCTCCATGGGCCCTGCTCTGTGTGTGACGGGGTAGAGCCATAACCTCCCCATCGGCCCTTCCCTGAGTTTGAGAGTGGCGGCGCCCCCACCCCCTGATGAGCCCTGCTCTGTGCGTGACAGGGTACAGAGCCCCAACCCCCTGATGGGCCCTACTCTGTGAGTGACAGGGGGAAATGCCCCAACCCCGATTGGCCCTGCTCTGTGCATGACAGGAGGTGGCGCCGCAACCTCCCCATCAACCCTGCCTTGAGTGTGACAGGGGATGATGCCCCAACCCCCCAATCGGGCCTACCCTGAGCGTGACTGAGGGTGGAATCACAACCTCCCTATCGCCCTGCTCTGTGTATGACAGGGGGCGGCGCCCCAACTCCCCAATCGGCCCTGCTCTGAGCCCGACCAGGGGCTGCACCTAGGGATTGGGCCTGCCCTCTGCCACGCGGGAGCAGGCCTAAGCCAGCAGGTCGTTATCTCCCGAGGGGTCCCATACTGCAAGAGGGCACAGGCCGGGCTGAGGGACCCTCCCTCCCCCCCCCGAGTGCACAAATTTTTGTGCACCGGGCCTCTAGTACTAATAAACAAATATGTAAATTGATAATCCCTCCACAACGCCCACAGCCAATCAGGAGTGAGTATGCAAATTAACCTGACAATGATGGTGTGCCTGTGGGCAGCGCACATGCATGCAGGTGCCAAGCGGCCAGGGGCGGGGCAGGAGAGCGGGCGGCTTGGGGGACTTGGCAGAGGAGAGTGAACCAAGAGCGAGTGGCTTGGAGGGTGGAAGTCCAGAATGCGGGGAGCACCAGAAATTCTGGGAATCGTAGTTCTGGTTGCACCCCCTGGACCAGAAGCGGAAGCCCAGAGCATGGGGATCACCAGGAATGCTGGGAATTGTAGTTCTGGTGGCAGACACACTGTGGGATCTCCTAGACCAGGGGTGGGCAACCCCTGGCACGCGTGCCAAACATGGCATGCCAGTAACTTTTGCTGGCACGTGAAACCCTCTCTTATAATCTTCCATTTACAATTTTTTTCTTAATATCGACTTTTTTATTTTTCAGATAAATTCAGTGTAGGTGCATCTTAGATAAATAAATGATTTTACATCACATGTTATCTTAAAGACCATAGACATGGATTGATGATAGAGGGGAAGAGCAATTTCTATGCCTCTGCCTTAACGCTCCCTGTCTTCCAAGATCCGACCAGTGTTTTGGTTTCATAACCATACAGTTGTGAATCTTTGTTCTCAGTGATGAATTTTGTTAAGTCTCGTAATAGGAGTAGCCTGACGGATGAAAGTAGTAACTCATGCATATCTCTGAAGGTCACGAAATATAAACCTGATGTAAAATCTCTGTCATCAGTGATGCAGCACCAGAAGTCCCACTGATAATATCAAACGGAGTCATAAAGTTTTCTGCCGGACTATCAGTGTACATGTATACATTAAAAAATAAATGTATTTTTCACATCATATAGTGTGTTTTTGTCGTTCAAATGAATTTTATTATTTCTTCAAGGTTCTTCACATACGTACACCTTCAGAGATATCAAGTAGGCATAATATATTCTCAAAAAATTAGGGTTGGCATGCAGAAGAATTTTAAGTCATAGATTTTGCTGGTTTTGGCACACACTCACAAAAAGGTTGCCCATTCCTGCCCTAGAAACTAGAGCAAAGTGAGCCTAGAGCAAGTTACTGTTGCAGGTGGGGGATGGAGGGAAGACAAAGGTGAAAGACATAAGTAAAGTCAGAGTGTCAAGGAAAAATTAAAAGGAAGATATCCTGCAACTTCCAGGAAATCTCCACCAATGGAGCAAAGAAAAAAAAAAAAGACCTCTGTTATTCTGTGAGCATCAAACCAAACTGGGTTGGGGTCTCAGACAATTCGCTCATATGATTGCAAAAACAGACAGAAACTCCCGGATTGGAGAGGGCTCCCAGATTGGAGAGGGTGCAGGTCGGGCTAAGGGGACCCCCAACCCCCATGCACGAATTTCGTGCACCGGGCCCTTAATGAAAATATAAGAGGAATATATAAGAGGAATCCATAGGCAGCAAAATCTCAGACATATGATGAAGCAGTATATTCACTGATACAGCTCCTAGGGTAATGGAAACTAAAGGGAAAATAAGCAAATGGGGCTACATCAAAATAAAAAGCTTTTGTACAGCAAAAGAAACCATTAACAAAACAACAAGAAAGCCCACTACATGGGAGAACATATTCACCAATGTTATCACCCATAAGGGTTTAATCTCCAACATTTATAGGGAACTCATACAACTTAACAAAAGAAAGATAAACAACTCAATAATAAAATGGGCAACTGTAGAGAGTGGCTATAGGGTTAAGCCTTGGACTGACCTGTTGGCAAAGCCACAAACAAGTCCCAGCTTAGAGGGCACAGCCCTCTTAGCATAATTAAGCTTGACCTTATGACTCTCCCTAGATACTATCTGGGTAGCTAATGGGCTCTGGGAGATGCAGCAAGTGCTGCCAAAACAAGTGAAACTCACAAGAACATTGTAACTATGGTGACCACTACCTTGTTTACCTCTGGCTATAAAATAAAGGCTCAGCTTGCCCTCTGGATCCCTCTCTGTGGCCTCAGCCAGGCACAGGAGATCCACCTAGACCAGCCGTGGGCAAGCTACAGCCCACGGGCCGGATCCGGCCCGTCTGAAATGAATAAAACTAAAAAAAAAAAAAAAAAAAGACCGTACCCTTTTATGTAATGATGTTTACTTTGAATTTATATTAGTTCACACAAACACTCCATCCATGCTTTTGTTCCGGTCCTCCGGTCCAGTTTAAGAACCCATTGTGGCCCTCGAGTCAAAAAGTTTGCCCACCCCTGCCCTAGACGCAGCTTATTCTTTTTGTCTGTCTTTTCTAAATCCTTCGCAGCCCCGCCTCAGGCTCACCGAACCCTTGGCTGAGATGGCCTGGCACAGCCCATGGACCTAAATAGATTCTCTCCAAAGAGGACATAAGGAAAGTCAAGAGACATATGAAAACATGCTCAAAGTCACTAGTCATCTGAGAGATGCAAATCAAAATGACAATGCGACACCATCTCACACCTGTCAGAATGGCCATCATCAACAAATCAACGAATGACAAGTGCTGGCCATGATGCAGAGAAAAAGGAACCCTCATGCACTGCTGGTGGGAATGCAGATGGGTGTAGCCACTGTGGAGAACAGTATGGAGTTTTCTCAAAAAACTAAAAATGGAACTCCCATTTGACCCAGTAATCCCACTTCTAGGAATATATCCCAAGAAACTAGAAACACCAATCAGAAAGGATATATGCACCCCTATGTTCATAGCAGCACAATTTAACATAGCTAAGATTTGGAAATGGCCTAAGTGCCCCTCAGCAGAGGAGTAGATTAAAGAACTGTGTTACATCTACACAATGGAATACTACACTGCGGTAAAAAAGGAATTCTTACTATTTGCAACAGTATGGATAGACCTGGAGAGCATTATGCTAAGCTAAATAAGCCAGTCAGAGAAAGATAAATATCACATGTTCTCACTCATTTGTGGAATATAATGAACAACATAAACTAATGAAAAAAAAATAGATCCAGATACACACAAGCATCCATCAGACTGTCAAACCTCAGAGGGAAGGTAGGGGAGGGTGGGGGTAAGGGGGAGAGATCAACCAAAGGACTTGTATGCATGCATTTAAGCCTAACCAATGGACACTGATACTAGGGGGGTGAGGGCATGAGTGGGAGGATGCGGGGTGGGAGGACAATGGGATAAGGACACATATGTAATACCTTAATCAATAAAGAAAAAAAGACAGTCTGTCTCAGAGTTTAAAAATGGCTATAAATAACCCAGAATTAACCTCCATTTTTAAAATTATTCATCAATTACTAAGTAAATTATTAAACTATAATAATGATTTAAAGACAAAAATTAAACTATTTGCTGTGTACTACTGAACCCTATGTCCTACAATATTCATTCAATTCACTGTACTTCATATGGGACAAATCCCTAAGCCCCCCCCTTTTAATTACTATTCCCAAAACACTACAGCCTGAAGCAGCAGCCACATAGGTATATATGATATGTGTACATGTAAAAGGGGTGACATTTGAACATTTGCTATGAGTAAAATTTATACATTTCTAAGACAGATGTAAACATAATGCATGAAAGACCTTTTCAACTACTATAGTTATCTAAAAATGGACTAAGATAACTTATAAATTAATAATATTTTGTAAAAATACTTTATCATTGCTATAGCTGGTTTGGCTCAGTGGATAGAGTGCTGGTCTGAGGACTGAAGGGTCCCGGGTTTGATTCTAGTCAAGGGCACATCCCAGGTTTTCCGGCTTGATCACCAGTAGGGGGTGTGTAGGAGACAGCCGATCAATGATTCTCTCTCAGCATTGATGTTTCTATCTCTCCCTCACTCTCCCTTCCTCTCTGAAATGAATAAAAATATATTTTTTTAAAAGTTATCACTAAAGATATTTTGTGTATGTTATCTAAATAATCCTATCTCCTTTAATCTTTAAAATAACTCTGTTGGATAAATGTTACTATTCCCACTTCTCTGATTAAGAAACTCAGGCTTGAAAAAGTTTGCCAGATCTCTGAGCCCAGAGGGTCAGAGGGAGACCATGTGACACCCAGCCGCGTCCCTTGGGACAGGCCCAACCCCTGACGGGGAAGGAAATCTGCAAGACTTTTGGCGCCAGGGGATTTGAGACCTGGGTTCCATAATTACGGAGGACTGCGCCTAAAGGGGCAGCCTGAAGCGCTAACGAGACCATGCAGTGCCGTGCTAGAGAGCAAGCCACATAACCACACACCTGAAAAGGAGGAGCAGCAACGTGTCCAGCTCACTCCCATCCAAAGAGCAGCAGCCGTGCAAGGAGCCCATCCCCATCCGAGGAGCAGCAGACTTGCAATGAACCTGTCCAAGTCCAAGGAGCAGTAGCCCCACAAGCAGCCCACCACATCAGATGAACAACAGCAGCGTGCAGCCAGCCCCCATTCAAGAAACAGCAGCCACGTGAGCAGTCAGCCCCAGTTCAAGGAGTAGCAGCTGCATGTGCAGCACGCCCCCATCCAAGGAACAGCAGCATCGTGATCAGCACACCCTCTGTCTGGGGAACAGCAGCTGTGTGAGAAGCCTCCGCCAACCAGCCAGAGGAGCCACCACAGCTGTGAACAGCAGCCACCAGAGGAGCTGCTGCCAACTGAGGAGAAACTGCTACCACAACCACCCAAGGAGCGACTGCAGCCCAAGGAGCCACTGCCACCCCAGGAGCAGCCCCTGAACGACTTAACATCTAGATCTGCTGGTGAGATCAAACATGGGTAGACAAAGAAACCCCCAAAGGAAAGAAGAGGAGGACTCGCAAGAAAAGCAGCTAAGTGAAACAGAGGCATGAAACATGTCAGAAAAAGAATTCAGATTAAGGGTCCTAAAGGGCATAAACCGGATGGAGGGAAAAAAATCAACGACATATGAAAGAATCAAGAAGAAATGGATGAAAAAAAATCAATATCTTATGTAAGAACCAAGAAGAAATGAAGACTGATATAGCTTCAATAAAAAACACCATTGAAAGTTTAAACAGTAGACTAAGAAGAGCGGAGGACCGAATTAGTGAATTAGAAGACAGGGAAGCAAAACACACCCAAACTAAACTGCAATTGGAGAAAAAAAATAAAAGACAGGAGGAGAGCCTAAGGGAGCTTTGGGACAACATGAAACGAAACAACATACGAATAATAGGGGTGCCAGAACAACAGAAAGAGGAACAAGGGTTAGAAAACCTACTGGAAGAAATAATATCAGAAAACTTCCGTAAGGTTGGGAAGAAAAAAGTCTCACAAGCACAGAGAGTCCCAAACAAGATGAACCCGAAAAGACCCACACCAAGACACATCATAATTACCATGGCAAATGTTCAGGACAAAGAGAGAATCTTACAGGCTGCAAGAGAGAGACGGAAATTATATTCAGGCGATATCCCATTAGATTATCAAATGATTTCTCAACAGAAACACATCAGGCCAGAAAAGAATGGATGGAAATTTCCGAAGTGATGCAAAGCAAAGGACTGAATTCAAGAATAAAGTGGGGCCTTGACTTACGAGTGTCCCGAATAACGAGTTTTTCAAGATAAGAGCCGTCTCTCGGCCGATTTTTTGCTTTGAGTTGCGAGCTAAAATTCGGGTTATGAGCCAGCTTCAGATACCGCACCGCTAGTTGGTACAGCAAATGTCACAGTGAATGCCACAACATCAGCCCAGCATCATGTGTCTCACTTGTTCACATTAAGATTTGACATACGAGTAATTTGACTTACGAGCGCCGTCACAGAATGAATTAAACTCGTAAATAGGGCCCCACTGTGCTCTAACCAGCAAGGCTATCATTCAAAATTGAAGGGGAAATAAGAAGCTTCACAGAAAAAAAAGGTTAAGGGAGTTTATCACCACCAAGCCAGCAATGCAAGAAATGCTAAAGGGACTGGTGTAAAAAGAAGAAATAAAAAGCTCAGAAAGAAAACAGAAATAAAAAATAGAAATGGCTACAAACAAGTACCTTTCAATAATAACTTTAAACGTAAATGGACTAAACCAGCCGTGGGCAAACTATGGCCTGCAGGCTGGATCCGGCCCATTTGAAATGAATAAAACTATTGATAAAAGACTGTACCCTTTTATGTAATGATGTTTACTTTGAATTTATATTAGTTCACACAAGCACACCATCCATGCTTTTGTTCCGGCCCTCCGGTCCAGTTTAAGAACCCATTGTGGCCCTCAAGTCAAAAAGTTTGCCCACCCCTGGACTAAACGCTCCAACCAAAAGACATCGAGTGGCTGAATGGATAAAACAACATGGCCCATATATTTGCTGTCTACAAGAGACCCACCTCATTAGAAGGGACTCACACAGACTGAAAGTGAAGGGATGGAAAAATATCATTCAGGCAAATGGAAAAGAAAAAAAAAGCTGGGGTAGCAATACTTATATCAGACAAAATAGACCTCAAAGTGAAGGCCATAACAAGAGAGAAGGGAGGCCACTTCATAATACTAAAGGGATCAATACAACAAGAAGATATAACCTTGATAAACATATAGGCACCCAATTGAGGAGCACCCAAATACATAAAAAACTCCTGGAAGATATTAAGGGAGAGATCGACAACAATACAATCATAGTAGGGGACTTTAGTACACCGCTGACGTCACTGGATAAATCCTCTAGACAAAAAATCAGCAAATAAACAGTAATCCTAAATGACTCACTAGATCAGATGGACTTAACTGACCTCTTCAGAACATTTCACCCCAAAGCCACGGAATATATGTTCTTCTCAAGGGCACATGGGACATTTTCAAAAATAGAGCACATATTGGGTCACAAGCAAAGTCTCCCCAAATTCAAGAAGACTGAAATCATACCAAGCATCTTCTCAGATCACAAGGGCATAATACTAGAAAAAAACTACAATAAAAACAACCCAAAGTACTGAAACATTTGGAAGTTGAATAGCATGTAATTAAATATTGATTGGGTTAACAATGAGATCAAAGAAGAAATCAAAAACATCCTGGAAACTAATGACAATGAAAACACAACAATCCAAAACCTATGGGATACAATGAAAGCAGTCCTGTGAGGGAAGTTTATAGCTCTACAGGCCTATCTCAAAAAACAAGAAAAAATGGTAGTAAATCATCTAACTCTACAAGTCAAAGAATTAGAAAGAGAGCAACAAGAAAAGCCCAGAGTGAGCAGAAGGAAGGAAATAATAAAGATTAGAGCAGAAATAAATGACATAGAGACCAAAAAAACGATACATAAAATCAACGAAACCAAGAGCTGGTTCTTTGAAAGGATAAACAAGATTGATGAACCTCTAGCCAGGCTCACCAAGAAGCAAAGAGAGAGGACCCAAATAAACAAAATCAGAAATGATAGAGGCGAAATAACAACAGACCCCACAGAAATACAAATGATTGTTAAAAAATACTATGAACATCCAAGAATCTGTTTAAAATTCAGACATTTAATGACAATTAAAAAAACCTATTTGTGATAATAAAAAAAAAATACTATGAACAACTCTACTCCAACAAACTAGACAACCTGGAGGAAATGAACATATTCCCAGATAAATACAACCTTCGAAAACTCAATCAGGAAGAATCTAAAAATCTCAACAGGCCAATAACTATGGAAGAAATTGAAGCAGTCATCAAAAAGCTTCCAGGAAACAAAAGCCCAGGGCCAGACGGCTTCGCAGGGGAGTTTTACCAAACATTCAAGGAAGAACTAAAACCTATCCTCCTCAGACTACTACAAAAAATCCAAGAGGAAGGAACACTTCCAAGCTCATTCTATGAAGCCAGCATCACCCTAATACCAAAACCAGGGAAAGACAACACAATGAAAGAGAATTCAGGCCAATATCCCTCATGAACATAGATCCCAAAATCCTCAACAAAATCTTAGCAAATCGGATCCAGCAGTACATCATAAAGCTCATACACCATGACCAAGTAGGATTTATCCCAGGGATGCAAGGATGGTACAATATCCGCAAATCAATAAACGTGATACATCACATAAACAAATTAAAAGAAAAAAACCACATGGTCATATCAACTGAAGCAGAAAAAGCATTTGACAAAATCCAACACCCATTTCTGATAAAAATTCTCAGCAAGGTGGGAATTGAAGGATCATACCTCAACATAATAAAAGCCATATATTACAAACCCACAGCCAACATCATTCTCAACGGACAAAAACTAAAACCATTTCCTCTAAGAACAGGAACAAGACAGGGATGCCTCTCTCACCACTCCTGTTCGACATAGTACTGGAAGTATTAGCCATTGCAATTAGACAAGAAGAAGAAATAAAAGGCATCCAAATTGGAAAAGAAGTAAAACTGTCCTTATTCGCAGATGACATGATATTATACATAAAAATCCCTAAAGACTCCATCAAAAAACTATTAGACTTAATAAATGAATTTGGCAATGTAGCAGGAAACAAAATTAATGCGAAGAAATCTATGGCATTTCTATACACCAATAGTGAACTTTCAGAAAGAGAGACTAAAAAAGCAATCCCATTTACCATCACACCAAAAAATTAAGATACCTGGGAGTAAACTTAACTAAGGTTGGTAAAAGACCTCTACTCAGAAAACCACAGGACGTTGAAAAAAGAGATAGAGGAAGACATAAACAGATGAAAGAACATACCATGTTCTTGGATTGGTAGAATCAACATCATTAAAATTTCCATACTACCCAAAGCAATCTATAAATTCAACACACTTCCCATTAAAATACCAATGGCGTATTTCACAGAGGTAGAACGAACTCTCCAAAAATTCATCTGGAATAAAAGAAGGATAGCTGCAGCAATCCTGAGAAAGAAGAACAAAGTAGGTGGGATCTCAATACCAGATATCAAGCTGTATTACAATGCCACTGTTCTCAAAACTGCCTCGTACTGGCACAAGAACAGACATTTAGATCAGTGGAATAGTATAGAGAGCCCAGAAATTGACCCGAACCACTATACTCAATTAATATTTGACAAAGGAGGTAAGAACATACAATGGAGTCAAGATAAGTCTCTTCAATAAATGGTGTTGGGAAAATTGGACAGATACATGCAAAAAAATGAAGCTAGACCACCAACTTACACCATACACAAAAATAAACTCAAAATGGATAAAGGACTTAAATGTAAGATGGGAAATCATAAAAATACTAGAGGAATCCAAAGGCAAGAAAATCTCAGACATATGCTGAAGCAATTTCTTCACTGATACAGCTCCTAGGGCATTGGAAACTAAAGAGAAAGTAAAGAAATGGGACTACATAAAAATAAAAATCTTCTGCACAGCAAAAGAAACCATCAAGGAAACAAGAAAGCCCAATGCATGGGAGAACATATTTGCCAATGTTATCACCAATACGGGTTTAATCTCCAACGTTTATAGGGAACTCATATAACTTAACAAAAGGAAGGTAAACAGTCCAATCAAAAAATGGGCAAAGGACCTAAATCGACACTTTTCAAAAGAGGACATTCAGAAAGCCAAGAGACATATGAAAACATGCTCAAAGTCACTAATCATCCGAGAAATGCAAATAAAAACAACAATGAGGTATCAACTCACAGCTGTCAGAATGGCTATCATCAACCAATCAACAAACGACAAGTGCTGGAGAGGATGTGGAGAAAAAGGAACACTTGTGCACTGCTGGTGGGAATGCAGACTGGTGCAGACACTATGGAAGAGAGTATGGAGTTTTCTCAAAAAGTTAAAAATGAACTCCCATTTGACCCAGTGATCTCACTTATAGGAATATATCCCAAGAAATCAGAAACACCAATCAGAAAGGATATATGCACCCCTATGTTCATAGCAGCACAATTCACCATAGCTAAGATCTGGAAACAGCCTAAGTGCCCATCAGCAGATGAATGGAATAGAAAACTCTAGTACATGTACATGACGGAATACTATGCTGCTGTAAAAAATAAGGAACTCTTACCATTTGCGACAGCATGGATGGAACTGGAAAGCATTATGCTAAGTGAAATAAGCCAGTCAATGAAAGAAAAATACGACATGATCTCACTCATTTATGGATAATTATGACCATTATAAACTGATGAGCAAAAATAGATACAGAGTGAGAGCAACATCGAACAGACTGTCAAACCACAGCTGGAAGGCTGGGGAGGGTTAGGGCGTGAGGTGGGGGTGGGGGTGGGGGTAATAGATCAACCAAAGAACTTGTTTGCATGCATATGAGCATAACCAATGGACACAAGACATTGGGCGGAATGGGAGGCTAGGGGAGGGTCAAGGGGAGAGAAAAAAAGGAGACATATACAATACTCTTTGTAATACTTCAAGCAATAAAACAATTAAAAAAAAAAACTCAGGCTCTTTAACATTAACTTGCTCAATGCCACTCAATAACTTTAAGGTAGTATAGAATGCTATCTCAATACCGTCCCCATTACTGCTTCTGTCTCCTCCTCCCCTAATCTATAGGCAGAATTCCATTTATCCTTCAGAACTCAATTCCTGTATGAAATTTTCCCTAGCATCTGCATCTATGAAGATATACCCAGATAGTATCTAATAGAGTGTACGTATTTTTTGTAGGACTTACAATGCTATATTGACAGTAATTATTTATATACTTACCTCCTACACAGTAAGCTTCTTGCTGCCTAGAAAGATCCTTTCAGTCCAAATGCCTTACAACACAATATTTATCAAATAAACAAAATTAATTTCTTCCCATTCTAAATCCAGGACTGTAAGTCCAAAGAGCTTCCGGTTATTTAACAGATAACTTCCCATCAAGAATCTATTTTTAAAAATGACATACAAATTGGATAAAATACAAATTGATTATATAATTTAAAGCCTTTCAGGGTCTATGACCAGGATGAGTAACAATCTTCATCTTACACTAGTAATTAAAGTCTTAAGACATTTTGCAATCATATACTAAAGTTCACTGTAGATGTAGGAAAAACACAGGGCTTATATTTTAAGGCCCTACTGGTTTGATATACAAATAATGAGCGAAAAGTGAAGAAAGAAAAAAATGCCAGCATTCTAAAGAGTCTGCAGCAGCCCTAGCCCGTTTGGCTCAGTGGACAGAGTGTCTGCCTGCAGACCAGGGTTAAATTCCAGTGAAGGGCAGGTATCTTGCTTGTAGGGTCCTCCCCACCCTGGTCCCTGGTCAGGGCTCATGCAGGAGGCAACCAATCGATGTGTTTCTCTCACATTGATATTTCTCTCTTTCCCTTTCTCTTCCACTCTCTCTAAAAATCAATGGAAAAGTATCCTAGGGTGAGGATTAAAAAAAAAAAGAGTCAGGCGAAGGCAGGGAGGGCCAGTGTCATCCTCTGGCTTGGCTTTGTAAATAGCAGTGAATGATCCCCAAGTGTTTATTTCACATCGTATTTTTTCTCCAGACCAGATAAGATTTATGGGAAACACATATAAGTTAGTAGGTTGTATTTTTGCCTGGATAATCTACTTTTGTTTATATGAGAGATGAATATACTATAATGTACCCAGATTTTATGTTTCTTCCTGAAATCTTAATGTATAATATATGTATATGATGGTGTATACATATAAAAAAAAGTCAGCAGCAATGATAGAAATATAGGAAGTAGGCCAGAGACCATAAGCCAATACATCAGAGATCAAAAACCAGTCTGAAGATCCCCTGAGAAACTGAAAACCTATGTCCAGAAAGCAGACCCCCCCCCCCCAAATTAAGCTTTTTATTTCCCACCAACACACTTGAGGAACATCTGCTGACCCATGCAGTGGAAATATGAAAATAAAAAGAGAGTTCAAAGACTAGAAAAAGTACAGAAAAAAACCCACTTAGAATTAATTATGGTAAAAAGATATGGATTAATCCAGAAAATAGGTGAGGATGTCAAATGATTTTAGTCCACTAACCTGGAAGAGACGCTTTCCTAAGGTTACTATTTCTATGGTCTTTCCAAAATACAAGTCTCCCTCTTCTTGGATCTGAGGTATACATAATTATTTTTGTTTGATCTTTCATGAAGGTCATTCAAGTGTCAAAAATGTCAATAAAACCTCCGATGAAAAACAACAAAAACCCTCTAGTCTTAAGCTTATGAATTTATTAAATAAAAAGTGCTCTACTCAGAACTACCTAGTCAGAACCATCTCTGAAGCCTAAATCTGGGAATGCAGTTACTGCAGCAGCAGCCAGTTGGAGCGTTATGTGGCTCCCCAAGCTGTTGCTTGAAAAGAAACTCCTGAGACAAAGTCTAGAACATCCTTTCTAAATGCAATATAGACCCACGAGATCCTTGGCTACCTTTACCTCCATATTTTTTCCTGTAAAGGCAGTCTCTGGTTTTGTTTTGTTTTAATATGATTTCATGTGTGTAAACATTTTGGGATAGAAAGACAAATGTGAAATAGGGTTGTTTATGCATTCTGGCCAAGTCTCAAACCTCCCAACCCGCTTTTAGAAGAGCTTAAACCCACAAATTAAAGTCAAGCTCAGAAAAGAAGTAAAAAAATACTTTCTCAAGTCAAGAGTCACAGGATGTTCAGGTCGAAAAGGAGAAGGATCTGAACCAACAGTCTCACTTTATAGATAAGTAAAATAAGTCCCATAAAAAAAGTTTATCAACCTGTAATTAGCTAAATGGCCATAATATTTTGTTTACTTCAAAAACTACAGTTTAGGCAGTACACCTTAATAATATATTCTGCACCTGTAGAAATGATTTTTAAGGATAAAAATAACAATCACTCAAAGATGTCTTTAAAATCTATCCTATAATGTAGGAAGGTACTAAATCAAAGTAAATAAAAATATGGTTCATAGCAGGAATCATAACTGTTTTTAAGGTGATCCATACCAAACAAGCTTCAAAACAGCTGATCAAATACACCAGGTAAAGTTACCTTTACCTTATTTAATGTCTAACACTGAGTGCTGACTATAAATCAGGCACTACTATATAATAAGGTGTTTTGAATGTATCATGCCATTTACAGGAATTTTAAAAAAAGCTTAGCCTTTGCCAATTAGGCTCAGTGAATAGAGTGTTGGCCTGCGGACTGAAGGGCCCCAGGTTCCATTCTGGTCAAGGACACATGCCCAGTTGTGGACTCGATCCCTGGTGGGGGACATGCAGGAGGCAGCCAATCAGTGTTTCTCATCATTGATGTTTCTATCTTTCTCTCCCTCTCCCTTCCTCTCTCTGAAATCAATAAAAGTATATTTAAAAAATAAAATAAATAAAAGCTTAAAATGCAAAGCTTAAATATGATAGCTACATACTGTAAAAATCAAAGAAGTCCTATTAAAATCATGATTCAGAAAACTTAAGGTAAATAAAGTTCTACAAAATATAACAGTAAAACAAATTTCCATCTCTACCTCCCTGAACAATTAAGAGCTTCCTTTATTTCTAAGAAACCATCTTCACTATCTCCAGGTGAAAAAGTCAGAGATATAATCTGAACTTCAGGAAATCTAGGCAACACTGTTTTCTCATACACAACTTGTATAACTTCAAGAACAGGACAAATACTGATAGAAAATTTACCAATACAGTAACAGAAAACATGTTGCCATTCTGCCAAATCCTTCAACGCCTCAACTTTTGAATATTCCAAGAATGCTATTGCACAATATAAAATCAACGAAGTCCTTCTCCCCAAAATTTTTCATAGGATTATGGCATACTCGTAATTAAAATATACTTCTTGGTGAGGTTAAAAAGGGTGAGGATGAAAAGAATGTATCAGAGTAGAAAATAAAGGTACTACTAGCATTACCCTGTTGCTTGATGATCATAAAAATGTTTTTCAATTATTTCATTAGTACCTTATAAAGGAGGTTTTTAAATGTTTATTTTGGAAACATGCTTATTACTACACTGGAACTTTTGTTAAGAATAGTTAGATGATGCCAGCTCAAAAGACAATTTCTCCAAAGTAATTAATTTTTAGACATTATAAGATAGGGAAAATCTAGTTCGTCACAAAATGTCCAAAAATTCAATAAGTAGTTATCTCCTGGGAGGTGGGGTAGGGGACGGGGGGGGGGGGGGGGGGGGAGGAGGGGAGGGGGGGGGGATTTAAACTGTAAAACACATGCTTGTACCCTTACAAAAACATTTTTAAAAATACATGAACCTCCCTCAGTGGATAGAGTGTCAGCGTGCGTTCTGAAGGGTCCCTGGTTAGATTCTGGTCAAGGGCATGTACCTCAGATGCAGGCTGGGTCCTTGGCCCCCATTGGGGTTCGTGTGGGAGGCAACCAATCCATATGTCTCTCTCACATCAATGTTTCTGTCTCTCCCCTCTCTTCTACTCTCTATAAAAAAAAAAAAAAAAGAAAAGAAAATCAATGGAAAAATATCCTCGGGGTAAAGATTAAGGGGGAAAAAAAAATACATGAACCAAAAAATATATATAAATAAAGAACCAAATTTTAGTGAGTTTTTATAATATTATCAACTTGTATTCCAAAACTAACAAAAACAGCTATTAACAGTTTATATAAACTGGTATAAATACTAAAATTGTATACGTTTGTCTAGATAACAAAAAGTAATGAACATCACGATTTGACTTAGTGTGTAACAATCTTTGTACTTGATCACAGAATTTTAAGATTCCTTTCATTTTAGTGGTTTTATAACATCATCAGACCTCAAGTAATATTGTCCACACTTTTTTTTAATTGCTTAAAATATTAGTACATTTGTCTCCCTTTTTCCCCCCCTTGACCTTCCCCCAGCCTCCATTACCCCCCAGTGTCTTGTGTCCATTGGTTATGCTTATATGCATGCATACAAGTCCTTTGGTTGATCTCTTACCCCCACGCCCCCCCAACCCTTCCCAGCCTTCCTACTGTAGTTTGACAGTCTGTTTAATGCTGCTCTGCCTCTGTATCTATTTTTGTTCATCAGTTTATAATGGTCTTTATTATCCATAAATGAGTGAGATCATGTGGTATTTTTCTTTCACTGACTGGCTTATTTCACTTAGCATAATGCTCTCCAGTTCCATCCATGCTGTTGCAAATGGTAAGAATTCCTTCTTTTTTACAGCAGCATAGTATTCCATTGTGTATATGTACCACAGTTTTCTAATCCATTCATCCGTTGCCATCATCAGACCTCAAGTAATATTGTCCACACTTCTTAACTCACTAGTTTTTACCAAAGATGAAGTGGTTCTATAAACAAAGTAGAAGCTCTATGAAGATCGGTTATCTAAAAATAAGCCTTCTAAAAAGGTAAAGATACAAATTATGAACAACAAATACACATCTATCAACAAGTGAATCTAAAAATCAAGTGACTAAATAATCTGATGAACAGAATAAACTGGTGAATATAATAGAATCAGGGGCATAGAAAGGGAGTGGACTGACTATTCTCAGGGGGAAAAGGGGTTGGGGGTGTGTGGGAAGGGACTGGACAAAAATTGTACACCTATGGATGAGGACAGTAGGGGGCAGAATAAGGGCAGAGGGTGGAGTGGGAACCTGATGGAGGGGAGCTTCGGGGGAAAAAAAGAGGAACAACTGTAATAATCTGAACAATAAAGATTTAATTTAAAAAATAAATAAATAAATAAATAAATAAATAAATAAAATAAGCCTTATTTTTCTACTTGCTTATCAAATGCTGAAGTTTCTCATATTTAAATGTCATGCTTATAAAGAACTGCATACATAATACATGTTTTTAAAATATTAGTTTTAACATTAGCTGTTTCTAATATGTCAATAGCATTACCTGATAAAATTCTATAATAAAAGCATAATATGCAAATCAACCGAACTGCGCTGAACGACCACGCTATGACACCCACAGGCGCCAGGCCATCCAAGGCAGGTGCGATGCGATTGGTCGGGAGCCCCGCCATTGCCCCATGATCAACCCGCAGAGGAAGGCCCAGGTCACCAGCCAGTGGGGGGATCAATCAGAGGGCTCCACGATTGCCCCAAAGAAGGAGGCCCAGGCTACCCTGCAGCAGCAGGCTCTGCAGGGGGATGGATTGCGGGGCTCCAGGACTGCAAGAGGGCGCATTCGGAGGGACAACCCCCCCCCCCCCCCCCCCAGTGAATGAATTTTGGGCACAGGGCCTTTAGTCTTTTAATAGCCAGCCATTATTGTAAGTGCAGAAAATGTGTATTCTACTACTGTAGCTCCTTACTAAATTTTGGAATCCCAGAGAATTAAGAGAGTAATATACTCAGCAAACCACAAATGCTAAATCTTTTTCCAGGGATCACCTTGCTAACATAATCGTCTATTTTTCAAAGAGAAAAGGCAGTTCAAATTTTTAAAAAGTGTCAAATCAAATGTATATATCACAAATACAGACAAACTTTAATGGCTGACTAGTTTTAAAACGACCTCTTCAATGGACGTTCAACCATTTCACTGTTAAAGAGAGCAATATTCAATATATAATCCATACTTTGAATTTGACTCGTTACATACTATATCCTATCACAACTTAAAATTTACCAAGACACACACTAAAGTTTTGTTTGAGGCAAAATATTTATTTTGTGTTACAATTATTTGGCTTAACCAATCAAAGGAAACTAGTTTCTCTTAGCTAAGCTGGGCAATGGAACTTGAGAAAAGAAAGCAACATAAATGAATATGATTCCTAATTTATGCAACCCATAGAAAACCCCCAGCCATCAGTGACATTCCTAACAGCACAGAAAGGACATAAATTATATCACAATTATTTGTGATTACTTTTAAATCATGTTTTTTTCGCCTTGTATTTCAAATACTACAGCAAAACTGGTGTGGAAAATGAGCAACTAACTTTTCCTAGGGTTATCAGGAGGGATCATACTCCCAGTTGTAACCACTATCCAAGGACACAGCTCGACTGCTGGATGGGAATGTGTAGAAACTCAGTAACTGCTCCAAAGGTAAACACAACCTTGTTTTTTCTTTTCTTTTAAGTTTTGTTTTCTTTTTGCTGTCACATTACAAAGAACTCAACCTACTCCCCTAAAAGGTACATTTGTTTTAAAAAGGTCAAGAGAGAGCCAATAACTCCATTAGAGAGGTGAGAATCTCTTTTTCCCTTTTACTTGCCCTGGCCTAACATTTCACCTCTTTCCTGCAGCAAAATACCAGAAGAATAGGGAAGGTCACAGGAGCAGGATGAAAACATCCTGGCCATAATAACCCTCCCAGCCCCCAAATCCTAGGAAGCCTTAATATTTTCCTCTCCTTAATCCCACCCAGAGCAAGACTCATGATTAACCCCACCCCTGAACACAGTCCCCATTTCAGTCCCTATCTTTCCCAGCTTGTCCTCAAGTCAGCTTTTCCAAGGATCTGCTAAGTAAATGAGCTAAGGAATAAAACAAAGACAGACTTTGGAGCCGAAGGTAGGTCAGCCTTGCAGGGTACTAAAGGGGAGAGCAGATTCGGTAAAGAAAACACTTGAAAAGAACTAAGAAATAAGAAAGGTCCAAGGACTCGTGAACGGACTGTGCCGTGGAAGTCCAGACCGGCGGATAAAATCAGAAAGGCACGGAGAACGGAAGAAAACTAGGAAAGACATTTTGGGAGCACAGCAGATGCGCTCCCTCTGGTGTTGAAGGATCCGCAGTCAAATCCGAGAAGCGCCGCGTCTAGATGACAAGGGCGGACTCTGCACCCGCCCCGGACGCCCTCCGCAGTACCGCACAGCGCCCAAGGTTCCCCAGCGTTGTCCCCTTCCCACGCCCGCAGCCTGGCCCAAGCGGGTAGGGTGCAAACTGGGTAACGAGGGCCAAGGGGCCACCTCTCCTGACTCCCGCTTCCCGCACTACCCCTCCCGCACGCCGTCCGGCCCGGACTCCGCGCCTACCTGTAGCACCAGCGGCTCGGGGTTGAAGGCCAGGGTCAGCAGCAACTGCATGCGCTCCGAGTCCTTGAGATTGCGGAGCAGGAAGCTGCCCGAGTCCTTGGTCTCGGCGTAGCGGCGCACTAGGCGGTCGAGCAGGCGCTGTGAGGGGCAGTGCACCAGGTCGGACCAACCCTCCACAGCCTCGGGCGTGAGCAGCCTCACGTCGCCATTCAGGCGCGCGAACTCAGTGCGCGGCATGGCCTGCAGCAGATCGCAGCGAGGCCGGCCGGTGGCCCGCTTGCAGATGCTCTGGTCGAGCTGCGCCAGCTCGCGCTGCGAGCCCAGGCGCTTGAGCACCACGCGGCGCCGGCCACTCTCGCGGGGCTCGCCATACTGCGCGAAGTAGACGTTCTTCACGTTGAGGAAGTCCAGCAGGCGCAAGCGGCCCCACGCCTCGAACACTACTTGCCCGTTGAGGAAGCGTCGGCACCAGCTCGTGCCGAAGCACGCCGGGCACTTATTGAGCTGTAGGAAGCGCCGGTCGGTCAGTTCATTGCGCTGCCAGGAGGCGAGCAGCGACGGCGAGTGCAGCACCATCAGTACCAACAAGCTGCCCAGAGCCGCCAGCTTCAGCGAGCGGGACAGGCGGCCTAGCTTCGGGGGCACCAGGCGCCACATCCCGCCCGCCGCCCGTCCGCACCGGAGGGCGAGGGCACCCTCCTGGGCGCCCCCGCCGCGCCAAAACCCCGAACGGGAGGAGGAGCGAGGGCGCGGCCTGGGATGGGAGCAGAGTAGGTGTGTGAGCTAGAGCGGGAGGGGGGAAGAGCCGGTTCTAGCAGGCTGCGACTTCCAGTCCCTAGTCTCCACAACTCTCGAGCTCCTAACGCCGAGCCCCCGCACCGACTCTCAGGGCGTCTCTTTTCAGCCAGCCAAGTTATGGAGGGGCGGGAGAGGAGGCGAGGGCGCTGGGCCCGAATGCCACGCGCCCGCACGCACGCGCATGCGCACAGCACTCTCAGGGTGCGAGAGCTGCAGCGGCGGTCGGGTCTTGGGGAGATCGAAGGAGGGACTCACGGAAGGGGAAGAAAAGCTGGAGTGTCTCACTCCACAAGCAGCAACAGTGTAGGAAGATGGGATGAAGGAGGCGCCTGCCGCACGCCAAGGTTCCTGGCTGGCTCTCCGGAGACGCCGGGAACCGGGGGCGGAGCACGCGGGGTGCACGCGCGCGTCGCGCGCCACCCGGAAAGCGTAAGCGCGGCTCTTGGGTGGCAGCGGGGCGTCTCCGTGGGGCGGAGTTCGAGCCCGAGCCCTGGAGGAGGGATGAACTCGAGAGCTTGGTGGTGAGAAGACTTTTAGTAATAGTTCATCTTTCATGACTGTGGAAGATTACTGGAGCCTGACATTTCCCACCATGGAAATGGTCCTCTGAGGGCGGGGCGGGGGGGTGGGGGGGAAAGGGACAAGAAGAACTGAATTGCGAAAAGCTAATGCACCTCCCTATCGCTGAGAGCGCGCGTGGGGCGGGGCGGAGTGAGCGGGGCATCGTGCCCCTCCCCCGCCCTTATATGGTTGGGGGTGCATCTGGCTAGGGGTACTAACCTCTGGAGAAAACAGGAAAGGCATGGGCTGTGGGGCCTTGGGGATTTCGTCTTTGGCGTGTTATTTTGGTAAAGGCATCTTAAGTTTTCCTGAGTGGACACGCAAAATTGAAAGCCTTAAGACACCGTGTTAAAGGGACAGTAGGAGGAACAGGGAACTCTCCTGGCCTGGTGTCCACGTGAGTCCTACCCGGTTGTGGAGAAGCCTGGATGAGCTATTGGCAGGTTTGCTTTGCTCCCGGTCTGCTTTCCCAGACTGACCCTGAAGCCATTTCCTACTGGGCGCAGAGACCGCCCCGGAGCCGCCCCTCGGGTCCCTGAGGAGCAGGAGGGAGGGCACCCCACGTGGTTCCCGCAGGCGGGGACTTGCTGTGGCGGTAACCGAGGGGACAGCGGACTGTGGGGGCCTCCTGGTGCTCTGCGCGGGCGGGTTGCCTCTAGTTGACGCCAGCACTGCAAAAATAACTCGGGAATGAACTACAGCGCCTTGTTTTGGTATAAATTTTAGAGGACCAGGACTCTACCAGTAGCTGTGAATGATAATGATTTTCAATTTTAGCGTTAGAATGAGGAGTTGTTAGTCTGAAGGATAGGTGGTTTCTGATACGGTATTAAATACCTGGGTCTTAATTGAGTTAATTTTAGAGATTGAACAATAATTTTTAGGAGACCCTAGTAATTGGCATGTATAGACCAGCTCTACAGGGGCCTAATGAGAAACACTGTCAAATTCACTTTTCTCTACAGCTGTTTGTAAATGAGCCGTTGTCATGAGAAGTCTTGTTGAAGTTAGTATTTTGTCCTTCATGATATAAGAACTCAAACTTTGAAAGAAAGCTTTGGACAATTTAATATATTCAATATAGAAGTGATTCTTAAATGCTATTGCATTAAATACAGACAAATTGGAAGATTTAGTTGTCAAAATGACTTAAATAAATTTCGCTGTCACAACTAAGGACATCCACCTTTGGCAGTAATTTGGTTTCTTGCCTTCAAGCATCCCAAAACTCCATACAATGTAAAGTTCTGAGCAGAATCTCAAATGAGAATTTTTAGAACAATAGAGTTTATTTAATATGATTGGTCTGGAAATGTCAGGGCTGATGCTGTTGAAAGGTTGGCAAGTTTATTACTAAACAGTAGACTTCTTATCTTTATTTATTTTTTTTAAAGATCTCACATTTATTACTGAATCAACCTTCTATTTCAGGAGGAAAAAATCAACAGAGCAAAGTCACAAGTTCATTAATCTTCCAATTAAAATGCCCCAACTGTCCAGACAGTAGCATCTTTTCATTCATTTAAGGGTGTAGGCAACCTGGATACAGCATAAATATGTGAGTCATCTCTCATGTGTGATTTCTCATAGGCCCAGCTTGGTTCTTCTCCAATGTCTCCTCTTCGAGTTGTACCTGATTTTATTACCAGTTTTCATCCGAATCCATTGGGGAATGGGCCGATTCTGCTTTTGTTTCTTGGCCAGGAACCTCTTGATCCTGAAAGTCTTGTGGGAAGACATGGTGAGGCAGAGGCAAACACATGCACCTCGATGGCGGAGAAAGAGCGACTTCTTATCTTTAGCATCTTTTGTACCTGTCCTATAGATGTGTCCAATTAATATGAGATAATTTATGTAGAAATGTTTAAAACAATAAAAGCACTACATACATTTTTATATTTATAGTTAGAATGATTGGTCTATTAGCATACTTGCCAATAAACTGATTAAGCTGTGATAATTGGGACATAGTGAGGGGCTATTTAGATTGTTAGTAGCAGGATTAAGGATGGCACTGTTTCTGTGTATGGAAAATGTCTTTGGAGTTCTTAAACTATTCTCAACTTCCAAATCCTTGCAATTGTATAGGCATCATTTGAAAAATGGAAGTAAAAAAGGTTATTAGCCTATACATACTGAGTTTTGAAAAACATTTGCTTTTTTTATGTAAATATTTTACATTTATATAAAAGCCCTGATATTCTTTTCAGTTAGATTTTCTAAACTTATCAAGAAAGATAATCTTCAGGAGCTTAATGCATTCCCAAGTGGGGTGGGGGGTAGGCATAGAGCTATATGAGATAAACTCAGATTTGTTGCATCCATTTATGGCTAGTGTTCAGGATCTGAAGAAGGGGCAGCACACAAATGAAAACACTAGACAAGAAATATGAATATAGAAAGAATGGGGGGCCAGGCAGAAACCTCTCTCTGGTGGAGACGCTCACTGAAACCCTGGACCTATCAGCTTTTATTCACTTGAATACACATTTGCCCTTTAGGAATGCATACAGCCATATCAAAGGTAAAGTTTGGTAAATGGTAAAAGGATTATCAGGTTAGGGAATTGCCTTCAGCCACTGAGCCTACTGCAGGGCAATATTATGCTGATTTTCAGCCCTGCTGAATATCAAAGTCCATTGGCCTTCCAATGGGTCTTTATGCATAATATGCTAATTACTGTTGGTTTTAGCCTCTGGCAAGATTATTCTAAAGTACTTTATTAGGGTTTGGAAAAAGGTCAGTAAGTTAATGTTAATGTACACTACCCACCTATCCTATAAACTACAGAATACTTTTGGCTATTGGCTAGTAGATTATAAGCTAACATCCAAATTTGTTTCCCAAAAAGTTTAAATTAAAGGCGAATAATGTAGTTTCCAGTACATCATAAAATGTCATTTTACAATATCTATCACTGCCGGAGTCCATTCATTGTCTTCACTAGCTGAGTTTAGACAGAGACCCCCCAAAAGCTAGTAGCCCTTGAAAGTCCTAGTAAAGGTCAGGGCTTGAAAGTCCTAGCAAAGGTCAGGGCTGTGCACCTCCCAGTTAATCTAGGAACCACCCAGTTAATTTAGGTAATAATAGTTGAAGCATCCCCACCTTAGTTCCCTTAATTCCTTAGATACTTATGTAGATCCTTGTTGATTATTGTTAATCAGATACTCCCGGAAATCTATTGATGAGCTAATCAGATACTCTACCTACTCTCGGAAATCTATTGATGAGTTAATCAGATACTTTGTATATTCCTGGAAATTGTCTGCTGATCTGTGTGTCATTGAAACCTCCTTACCCTAAGGGCTACTCCAGATCAATAAAAGATTGGAGCGGCCTGAGCATCGGGAGAAGTCCTTCGGGACTTGCCGCCTGGTCCCCCAATATTGCAAAATTATCTCGTGTCTTTTTCTCTCATTTGTTGTGCAGCTCCTCTTTCAGATACCGAACCCTACTCCACGCAGAACGTGGAGGGAGTCTCACTCGACATATCACTCTTAAATGTTGAATGGAATTAAATATTATAGTATTTTGATAACTGTCATCTATTTTTTAAAAAGTGACCTAGTTCTTTGATAGTCAAAGTTTCACATTGTATTGCTATTCTATCCCCTGTAGCAGTAGTTCCCAGTTAGGGACTGTTGCCTCCTGGTTGACATTTGGCAATATCTGTAGTAATTTTGGTCTTAACAAGGGTGTGGGGTATGGGCTACTGGCATCTAGTGGTAAGAGTCCAGGGATATTGCAAAACAACAATAATTAGCCAGCCTAAAATGTCAACATTGCTGCACTATTGAGAAACCCTGACTTACAGAATTCTGCTCTTATGTAGTATGGTTTTAAGCATGAAAGCCGTATTGGTTATCATTCTTTCCCACAGCAGTGTGTATATTTAAATTTATTGCATATCTTGTGATCATAATATTCTAAAAGTTAAGCCAATTCAGCTGATCAAAATATAAATATCACAATTTTCATTTATTATAAGATGTAGTATTTTATTGAAATGTATTTCTTAATGAGATTGGGCTTTTTATCACTTTTCTTTAGTTGGCATGGATGGATATTTTTTATTGCTAGAATTTGACAGAATTTAACTTTGCTGGAGGCAAAGACCAACAAGTAGTTAACATATAAATGCGAGAAGTCCATCAGAAAGCTGATGGACTTTGATATTCAGCAAGGGCTGAGAATCAGCATTGTATTACCTTGCTGCTGGCTGAATGGCTGAAGGCAATCCCCTAACCCTGATAATCCTTTATTGTTTACCAAACCTTACCATTTATGTCTGTTTGCTTTACTAAAGGGCAAATGTGTATTCTAG
Source organism: Myotis myotis (assembly GCF_014108235.1). NCBI lineage: Eukaryota > Metazoa > Chordata > Mammalia > Chiroptera > Vespertilionidae > Myotis > Myotis myotis. The sequence goes on along the minus strand of NW_023416324.1, from coordinate 104,920,193 downwards.
TAAATAAAAAGCTATGGGTCCAGACATTCAGGGAGCCACTCCACTAGAGAGTAGGTCTCCACCTGGTTCCCCCATGCCTTCTAAATATATATTTCTTGTCTAGTATATCCATTTGTGCATGGCCCCTTCTCCAGATCCTGAATCATCACTGCAAAAGGTTGCAGCAAACTTCAATTCTTTTTCTCTCTTTTTTTTTAGATATGTAAAAGCCAAAATATTTTGTTCACTTAAGTTGGAAATAAAAAGTATGTTAATATAGCAATATGGTTCAATTTTTTTTATTCCTTCTGAGTTATATGCTAAAAACATTTACTGACAGTGATCTATCAGAATATTCCTAATGACATTAAGTTCTCCAGTTTAGTTTGGTTTAGAAGCACAGCATTAAAATCCCAACTTGAAAAATAATTTCTTAACTGGTTATTAATTTTCTCAGTATAGATTGTTTAGTACATTTGCAGTTATGTCTAGAATATGCACCATATTAATATTCAGGATAGGTAAGAGGTAGTCTTTTTCTAAAGGCCAGAAGGGCAAATATCAGTGTTTGTAAGTATTCAAAACAGTGTTTGATTTAAGTGGTTGTTTATTAGTAATTGTTGGATGGGTGAATGGATGAGCAGTTGAAAGAATGGACACTTTAGAATCTATACTAATAAAAGGGTAATATGCTAATTAGACTGGGACACCTTCTGGGAGACCTTCTGGATGTCCTTCTGGACAAAGCCGTGGTGGTGGGGCCAAGGCAGAGGCAGTTAGGGGCGATCAGGCCGGTGGGGGGGCAGTTAGGGGCGAGCAGGGTGGCACGGGGGGCAGTTGGGGGCAAGCAGGCCAGTGGGGGGGGGGGCAGTTGGGGGCGAGCAGGCCAGTAGGGGAAGGCAGTTAGGGGTGATCAGGCTGGGAAGGGGGGCATTTGGGGTTGATCAGGCAGGCAGCAGAGTGGTTAGGGGCAACCAGACAGGCAGGCAGGTGAGCAGTTAGGAGCCAGGGTCCTGGATTGTGAGAAGGATGTTCAACTGCCAGTTTAGGCCCGATCCCACACACACAGGGATCGGGCCTAAATCAGCAGTCAGACATCCCCTGAGGGGTCCCAGATTGGAGAGGGTGCAGGCCAGGCTGAGGGGCATCCCCCCCATGCAGGAATTTCTTGCACCAGGCCACTAGGTCTATATAATAAAAGGCTAATATGCAAATCGACCAAAGAGCAGAATGACCAGTCGCTATGACGCACACTGACCACCAGGGGCCAGATGCTCAACACAGGAGATGGCCCCTGGTGATCAGTGAGCTCCCACAGGGGGAGTGCTGCTCAGCCAGAAGCCGGGCTCAGGGCTGCTGAGCACAGTGGTGGTGGCAGGAGCCTCTCCTGCCTCTGCGGCAGCATTAAGGATGTCCGACTGCTGTCCTAGGCCCAACATCCCCCTAGGGCTCTCAGACTTTGTGAGGGTGCAGACTGGGCTGAGGGCCCCCCTCCCCCCCAGTGGACGAATTTCATGCACCGGGCCTCTAGTATTATAATAATCCAAGCTAGAAATGACAGGTGATAGCAGGGAAGCTGGTGAGAAATGGTGCATTCTGGCTATATTCTAAAGACATACCTAACTGAATTTACTCAAAGTTCAGATGTAAAGAAGGGGAAGCATCATCTGTCATTGCATGGTTTTTGTCCTAAACTACTAGAAGAGATACTGTTTACTGAGATGGGGGTCAGATTAATGCAATTAAATGTAACTACAACTTTATAATCCATGATTTATATTAACTCAGGTTAACATTGCAATGTTACATAGAGTTTTTCACCTTGGCTATGTTAATCAAAGGAGGCACATTTTTCTCTTAGTAAATTTTTAAAACTTTTGGGATTTTTTCCAATTTGTTTCTGCAGGCAAAATAATATATGCAAAGACAAAAAGTTACCACCATTTCAATGAGGATATACAAAGTTAATCCAAAATCTGTGCACCTGTGTATAGTAACATTATTAGCTACTTTATGGGTTGGCATATATACTGATAGTGCCTCTTATTCAGTTCTACCCAAGTATAAAATTTTGAGGGTGTGGGTTCAGAGTCCAGTGGCAGAAACAGATATGTATATATCAACTTTATTACATGTTTGTGATAAATATTGAGATATAAGCAAATATTAAAGGAAAATAAACAAGGAAGAAATTCCTGTTTCTTCCAACGTTATCTTTGTATTGAAAGCACTTGTCTCAGGAGAATAAATTGTGTGCATTAGGACAAATTTTGCTTCTTTCTCCCTTGACAGCCTATTTTCTTCTTAAGCTTCACATTCCTATGTCTCCTACTTCTACAAATCTACTGTTTTGTGCACATGGTGTTCCTGCCACCTCTGCTGGATAGTGGCAGCTGTAGCACACTGCTGCTCTATTCTCAGAGAACTGCAGCTGCCCCTTTTGGAGAAAAAGCATTCCTCTGGGTAACTAAAGCTCAGACTTCTTTCTCAGTAAGGTATTTTTACCAGGATCCTTTCATGGACAACACACATATATGTAAAAGAGTGGCCACTGTCTTTAGCCTAATGGCTGTGCCAGTTATAAAGGTTAGCCACAACTGAGGAAGGTCATGATGTTTTGTACTTAGTATATAATATGTGTATATAACACAAAATATATTCTATAACACATAGTATATATTTAGTGTATAAAATTATATGGCTGAGCTATATTGATTTGTTTTTTCTTACAAAAGGGCTTATAAACCTATAGGTAAATAAATAATAATTACCATTTGGGGGAACTAAAGATTCCAACATGGGGGGGTGCATGTGCAGGAGAGGGTTCCCTACACCCACAGGGACTTCTTTGACACTAGCTGTATATCCCACAATTTAACTCAATTCTGACACTACCCAAAGATAGCATCAGGTTCCACAGGTTAAGGGTTTAGTCCCACAACACAGCCTTTCATTTCAGAGGCCATTCACAGCCCTGGTTCCTGTACTTCTGGCCAACCAACTATAGATCAGGTTCACATGACCCCCTCCTCAAGCAGGTTAAGGGGTGGGTCCTATAAGTCTGCACCCCCACCACCTTCAGAAGCCAATCAAAAGCACAGGTTATCATCTATTTGTCTCACAGACCCCTCCTTATGTTTGGTTAATTTTCTAGAGCAGCTCATAGAACTCAGAGAAACATTTCACTTATTAGATTACTTTAATCACTAATTGTAAAGGATATGACTCAGGAACAGCCAGATAGAAGAGATGCTTAGGGCAAGGTATGAGAAAAGAACTTAGAGCTTTCCTGTTGCTCCTGAGCATGCTGCTCTCCCCCACACTCCACCAACCCAGAAGCCTCTGACCCCCATCTATTTGGGTTTTATGAAGCCTTCATTTCATAGGCATGATCGATTAAATTATTGGCCATTGGTGATTGATTCCACCTCCATCCCATCACCATTCTCTTCCCCTCTCCCTTCATCAAGGAGTAGGACTGAAAGTTTAGACCCTCTATTCAAGTTTGGTTCCCCTGGAAACCAGCCCCCATCCTTAAGTGCTTTCCAAAAGTCGCCTTGTTAACATAAACCCAGTTGTGGTGAAAGGGGCATGTTATATGACTGGACACCTACTTCACCTTTATGACCCTGAAGCCATTTCAGGAACTGAGGACAAGAGACCAAAATATTATAGCAAAAGATGCTCCCATTGCTTTTATTGGTCATAAAATTGCAAGGGTTCTGGGAGCTGAGAGCCAGGAACCTGTGGATGAAGACCAAATTTTCTTATCACAGGAACTAACTATAGAAATGTCTTATCATCCAGTGTAATCTAATTAGGGTGTCTGACCAGAACTATGGGTTCATGATAGGGATTCCCTGTGTTTGAGATACAACCAATTCACTTGTCTGTCTGAACTGACAGATTATTTACTATTTTCTCTCATTGTGCTGCCCTATACTTTCTTTAGAAAGTAATTGTTTAGCAGGGCTTTTTTCCTTTTTTTCAGGAAATATAATGCTCTAGTTATTTTTTGAGAAGTCAGGAAATTAAAATTTAAAATCACATCAAATGAAATAGAAATATTACTCATTCCTTTATTATAATAAAGCTTCCTTGAACATTTGCTTGCTACTTAGAAAATAGAACTTAATTATAGTGTCAACCTAAGAAACATGTTTCAGTCACAGAAACATAAGATGTTTCTGACACAGAAAATTTTGAGTTTATTTGAGCCAAATTGACTATTGCCAGGAAGCAAAATCTCAACAGATTGAAAAAATGCTCTAGAGAATGGCAGTTTTGTACCTTGTTATATGTATTAGAATCAAAGGAGAAGATGTAAGGGGGTTAAATAAAATCCATTGGTGGTAGATTAGGAAGGTAGGAGAAAGCATAGTTGAGAAATCTCTGGGATTGTGTAAAAGGTAAAACAGAGAGACATATACTTCTTTTACATTGGTGGGTATAGGATAGTTAACAGTCAACATTTATAGCACATAGAGATGGTATGCAGGACAACAAGATAATGAGGGGTTCTGTGGTCTCCTGTTCTGGTGCGAGATTATGCTCTGAGGTGTCTGGAAAAAGGGATCACTCTGACATTCGAAGGTATGTTATCATAGATGCAAACAGACAATAATAGACAGTCTCTGTTAGGTAAAGATTGACCTTTGGCAGGGCAGATACCAGCCTAGGACATGACTACTCATTATGACTCACTTTTAGTTAGGAAGTATTAATTTCAGACCAACCTGTGTAGTTATTGTAGGTCTCTCACTTTGTAAGGCCTGCCATGGAGGTCTCCCCTGAGCTTGTCAGGTATAGTATGTGGTCCCTTTTTCATACACAATAGACAAGTAAAATATATTGTGTGCTGATCTAATCACAAGACAATAAAACCAGTAGAACTTGTTGACAAACTAAAGCTAGCAAATCAGGGGATTAAACTGGAATGTTATAATTATCTATATATATAAAACCTAATATGCAAATAGACCAAACTGCGGAACAACCGAACAACTGGTCACTATGACATGCGCTGACCACCAGGGGGTGCACGTGGAACATGGTGTTGGCAGCAGATGGCAGAGCACAGAACATGGCAGGCATTGGCAGTGGCGGGATGTGGAGCAAGTGAGCAGGGATACCAGACGAAGGTGGGGTGCCTGTTGCTGTCATTGCGGCAAGCCTCTAGTAGTTACTGAAAATTCTTTGCTCCCACATGCCGCAGTCCTGCTGGGTGCTTGCACCTGCTGTCGGTGCCCACACCTGCTGCTGGCGCTGGCCCTACTCACATCTGCTGCCGGCGCCTGTCGCCAGCCCCAATCGCTCAGCGCCATCAACGGATGCAAGCGGCGCTGCCAGCCCCAATTGCCCCTCAGGGCTTCTCCATCTCCCCCTGCTCCTGAGGAGTGATCAGGGCCGACAGCCACCTCTCCTACCCGCTGCCAGCGAAAGCCCTGCTCACACCTGCTGTCAGTGGCAGAGCTGCTGCTTTCACCTGCTGCTGGTGCCCGACACCGGTCCCGATTGCTCAGCACCATCAGCAGGTGCAAGTGGTGGCTGCCGACCCCGACCCCTATGATTGGGGCAGCAGCCTCTGCTCGCAGCTGCTGACGGTGCTGGCCTGCTCACACCCGTTAGCTGGTATGAGCCGGGCCAGTGCCATCAGCGTGTGGCAATGGTGGCGGCGGGAGTGGGGCTGCCAGCAGACAGGGGACAAAGGGCCACAGCAGGAGGGGCCAGGTGGGGGCACGAAGGATGGGCCCACACCTGCCCCTGTGCCCACTGAAGCCTCACCCACAGTTCCTTTCAAGGTAGATACATTCATGCATTGGGCCCCTAGTTATTATATAAATGTTGTATCATCTAGATACAGTAGCCTCTAATTGCAGTTATCAGTTTGCTGACTTAGTAGTAAATATGGTCATTGAAGTTCTAGAATTACTTTTAAAAAGTTTTAAGCTTTTTATAAGGGCATATAATTTTTTTTTGGATTAGGTTTTGATTTAAATTTTTTAAGACATTACTACTTAATATTGAACTAATGATAGTGAAAGACAATTATAAGCTTCAATATCAAGAGAGAAAAAAAATTAGTTTTAAAATCTCAAATACCAAAGAGTAAGTAGTAAAAACCTTTCCTATAAAAATCATTAAACTATAACACGTATGTTTATTTATATTTTGAATGTATGTTTCTACTAAAATGACTACCAATGAGTTACAGTTTTTACATTGTTTTCTTTCTTAAAACTGGAAATAATTCCAAAGGAAATATCAGGGAAAATACTAACAAATTATTTGAAAAATTACTTTCTAGTTTCACAGATCTGTTTAAAAGTTATATTTAAGAGAAATATTTTTCTAATAAAACATTATTAGCCTATCTTTTTATACTTTGTTTTCTACTTATTGCTGGTTTATAGAAATAAAATTATTTTTGTATATTGCCTTCACCTCAGCAACAATGCTACTTTTTGTTTTGTTTTGTTAATCCTCACCCAAGGATATTTTTTCCATTGCTTTTTAGAGAGAGTAAAAGAGAGGAAGGGTAGGGGAGAAAGAGACACAGAGAGGAAAACATTGATGTGAGAGAGACACACCAATTGATTGGCAATGCTACATTTTTTATTCTAACAGTTTGAAAATTACATAAATCAAATGAGTATCATTGTTAAAAGTTTAAATACCAAAAACAATGTAAATACTTAAGAGCCACAAATAACCAAGTTAGTCTTCAAAAGTAAGAAAGCTGGAGAATTTAAACTAATGGTCAAAACAGATACACAGGTGATCAGATGATTTATTTTTACAGAATTTACCAGGCGACCAAAAAATACGCAGGAGTACCGGAGGCACAGGAAAACCCCATTTATTTTCAGATGTTTCACATGTACTAGCACAGGACTCAGAGGAGACTGTTTCTCTCCAAATTCTGAGCAAGCCAATATGAAGGAAGCTTTCCCTTTATACCCTTTGATTTCTTTGTTCCCCAAATATGGGATGGGACTTCCAGACCTTTTGTGGGCTTTGCAAAAAGCCCCATGTGTTGAGATGAGGGCTGTGAGACCGCACCTAAAGGCCTGGCCTAGCGCCAGTGCTGATAACTCCATCTGGGGGTTGTGTATTGTTCATGGTTTATGGCCTCTCTAAAATGGGAGTAGTACTTAGGTAAACAAGTCTTGCAAGACCAGATAATTAAAGAAGGGGCAGACTATAGGCCAGTGATGGCGAACCTTTAGAGCTCAGTGTGTCAGCATTTTGAAAAACCCTAACTTAACTCTGGTGCTGTGTCACATATAGAAATTTTTTGATATTTGCAACCATAGTAAAACAAAGACTTATATTTTTGATATTTATATTATATATGTAACAAAGAAAAATCAACCAAAAAATGAGTTCGCATGTCACCTCTGACACGCGTGTCATAGGTTCGCCATCACTGCTATAGGTTAACAAGAATGTGCATTAGGTTACTGGCACAGATTCAGATTGCTAGCCTCCCCCCCACCCCCCCCCAATGTCTCATTTTCCCCATTATTATGACAAAAGGAATTAGGCAGTGTAATTCTAAACATGATTGTTTCAATAACTGGTGCAAGGTCAAGTGAATATATGGAATAAATATGTATATATCTTGACCTGTACTTTACACACAATGGACCAAAATCATTTCTAAAGGTATTGAAAACCAAAATATGGATGATAAACTAATAAAGCTTTAAAAATGAAAGGTAGGAAAACATCTGTATGACCTTTGCTAGGCTATGATTCAGGAAATCCCCAAGATCATCCTCAGGTTTAGAAGAACAAAATATAGCAAAGCTGTTATAGTTACAGTTTACTACAGTGAAAGAATACAGATTAACATAGCAACAGGAAAAGGGGCATCAGGTGAAATATAGGAAAACCCTAGTACAGGTAACTTATAGTATCCTCTCCCAGTGGAGTTATACGAACAGTGCTTTCTTCACCCAGAAAAGACATGTGGTAATGCACACAGAGTATTGTCAACCAGGGAGAGAGTCACACAAAACGGACTCCCATGTGGGCAGGGGTAAAGAGTCCCACCGACTTCCTGTTTCCATGGTTTATAAAGGCTGCAGTTCCTGTGTCCTGATATCCCCCCTGGTCAATATTCCCTTTTGAATTGGTTACTATAATGACTCCTGAGGCTCTCTTCCCTCATTGTCCTCCTATTCCAGTGGTTCTGAACCTTCCTAATGCTGCGACCCTTTAATACAGTTCCTCATGTTGTGGTGACCCCAACCATAAAATTATTTTCGTTGCTACTTCATAACTGTAATTTTGCTGCTGTTATGAATCGTAATGTAAACATCTGATATGCAGGATATATTTAGGCGACCCCTGTGAAAGGGTCGTTTGACCCCCCAAAGAGGTCACGACCCATAGGTTGAGAACCGCTGTCTGGGCTTTCTTTCTTCTTTATTTTGTAAATATGGACCTTTTTTGGCTACTTCAAGTTCCCTTTTCTTATGGAAATATACCTGTTGCTGCTCCCTTGTCTTATGGAAATGTAACTGCTCCTAGCTTCCTTGTGTTATGGAAATGTACCTTCTCCCAATCTATAGCTCTATGTTTTTTCCATGGGCCCGAATTCTAAAAATTCCCTAACCTGCCTGTATTCCCCTAAAATTCCTGTTTCACTTAGGCAAAGACATAGTGGCTGGACTCCACAGGACTTCTGTGTGCTAATAAGAGTTCTGCTTCTTACCTACGTACTCGTTATGCAGGTTTTTTCTTTCATTGGTTAAGTTTACACTTATGATATAATATTAGAAGCATCAGGCTCTATTAGGACCAGTAAGAGGAGAAGTGAATTTGTGTGCAGCTTTGGGTCCCCTGTAAACTTTAATGGGACCTATATGGGCTGGGAGTCTGTAGTCATGGGTTCTAGATGCAGTGAGGAAGCCAGATTACAAGATAAAAGCATTTCTATACAAACATGTCTGGTTAAATTGCATGAAAAGATATCTTGAAGAAAGGGACTTGAATTACTAATCCTTTAGTAATTTGTTGTATTCTCATTCTAAAAAATACTCACTTTGTGCCCAATTTTGTATTTATTTTTATTCTTTTTTCTTAAATATGAACAACCCCTCACCCCACTGCAATTCACCAGTGTATAATTGTATGAACTTCAACTCCCACTTAGATCTCCCTCTGTGGTGTCAGAATGTTACAGAATTTACCAGGCAACCGAAAAATACACAGGAGTACTCAGAGATACAGGAAAAAACCATTTATTTCCAGATGTACTAGTACCATGACTCAGGGGAGCCTGTTTTCAAATCCTGAGCAAACCAATATGGAGGAAGCTTTCTCTTTATACCCTTTGCTTTCTTTGTTCCCCAAATATGGATCAGACTTCCGGACCTTTTGCAGGCTTTGAAAAAAGCTCCATGTGTTGGGGTGAGGGACGTGAGACCACACCTGAAGGCCTGGCCTGGCACCAGCGCTGATAACCCCCTCCAGGGGTTGTGTATCGTTCATGGTTTATGGCCTCTGTAAAATGTGAGTATTTAGGTAGCCGAAACCGGTTTGGCTCAGTGGATAGAGCGTCGGCCTGCGGACTGAAAGGTCCCAGGTTCGATTCCGGTCAAGGGCATGTACCTGGGTTGCGGGCATATCCCCAGTAGGAGATGTGCAGGAGGCAGCTGATCGATGTTTCTCTCTCATCAATGTTTCTAACTCTCTATCTCTCTCCCTTCCTCTCTGTAAAAAATCAATAAAATATATATTTAAAAAGAAAAAAAAATGTGAGTATTTAGGTAAATAGTTCTTGTAAGACCAGATAATTAAGGAAGGCACAGTGAGTTAATTATCGGCTAGCAAGCATGTGCATTAGGGATACTGATTAACTAGGTACAGAGTCAGATTGCTAGCCCCCTCCCAAAAGTGTATTTTTATGTTCCCCATCAAGAACAGCTTGTTCCAACCCTAGCAATGGTTTGATTTTTATAACTGGCATCAAATCTTTCAGTTCCTTTTGCTGTTGTTGTTGTTAATAGGCTTTATTTCTATTCAAGAGAAATGCCTTTAATACTCAGATTAAATAATCATAGTTTCTCAGTCATTGTTTCAAGTAAAAATAATGTGCTATAAAAAAAAGCAGTGATTCCAGCTTGCAACTCAATAGACATACACAGATGCTTTTTCTGAAAACTCAGTATTTTAGTATCCAGAAGTAATTTACATGTAGTTCCCATTCATCACAAAATCTTAAAAGGGCATGTACTCAATAAGATTAATGGTTTTTATAAGTTTTTAAAAGGACATTCTTAAACTTTCTTTCTTTCCTTTCCAACATATGTGTTTTAGGGTAGAATACAATGACTTAATTTGTGCTTTCAGTTTTACTCACCTGGCTTTTGCACCATCAATGCAAATGTCAGTGTACATATTCTAAGCTAAGTTATGAAATTCAAAAAGTTTAACATTTCAATATTTTAATTGAAGTATTTACTGACAATCATTCAAATAAAAGACATTTGATGATCTGTTGGTGTTGTACCAGACAGATACAGGCAAAACAGCAAAATCAGTAGACCTGCCCATTTTTTTTTTTTTTTTTTTATTATTAGTTAAGGTATTACAAATGTGTCCTCATCCCCCCCATTAACCCCCAACCTCCCCCCCCCACACACTCATGCTCCCATCCCCCTGTTGTCCATGTCCATTGGTATGGCGTATATACATGTATACAAGTCCTTCGGTTGATCTCTTCCCCTTACCCCCGCCCTCCCCTACTTTCCTTCTGGGGATTGATAGCCTGATTGCTGTTTCTCAGTCTTTGAGTCTGTCCCTTTTCATCAGTCTATGTTGTTCTCTATAATCCACAAATGAGTGAGATCATGTGGTATTTATCTTTCTCTGGACCTGCCCATTTTTTAAAAAAAATTTCTTTATTGATTAAGTTATTACATAGACCTGCCCATTTTCTTTTTAGGTAAATTCAGAATTCTACAACAAGATATCTCAATCTTCATTTCAGTTAAATCTTTAATTTAAAAAGTTGCTATATAGCCTGACCGATGTGGCTCAGTGGTTATACATTCAATTCCCAGTCAGAGCACATGCCCAGGTTGTAGGCTCGGTACCCAGTAGGGGGCATGCAGGAAGCAGCTGATTGATGGTTCTCTCTCATCATTAATGTTTCTATCTCTCTCTCCCTCTTCTTTCCTCTCTCTGAAATCAATAAAAACATATCTTTTAAAAAATTACTACAGCTCTGGCTGGGTGGCTCAGTTTGTTGGCGCTTCACACCAAAAGGTTGCAGATTTGATTTCAGGTCAGGGCACATGCCTAGGCTGCAGGTTCAATGCCTCGTCAGGGCACATACCAGAGGCAACTGATCAGTGCTTCTCTCCCTTCCTTTCTCTATAAAACCAATAAAAACATATCCTCCAGTGAGGATTTAAGAAAAACAAACAAAATTTTACTATATATTTGGAAAACATACATCCATGATTTTTTTATTGACTTTTCATCCAGCAGGTATTGCAATGCCATCTATACACAGCTTCATTAAGATTTTGTGTGCTCCAGCCATGACAATACAGTATTACATTCTGTAAAATGTTTCAGTTGCTTTTTCATTTCTAATTTTAAAAACTAGAATAAATAATATTTGGCTTTAATGAACTTACCACATCTATTTTAAATATTCAATTCCTTTTTCTTTTAACTCCAATCTCAAAATGAAACTACAACTTACTGAAAAATTTTTGTTACATAAGGCACATGATAAATTATTAACATCTATAAGGCCAAGGAAAATAAACATTTTCTTATATTTTTATTAACTTACATTGTATCCAGTTTCTTAAAGTAGGTTACTTTCTTCCATGAATCAAAGGATCCTGATATCTCAATTTCATCTTTATTGGCTCAGTGGTAGAGCATCAACCTATGAACCAGGAAGTTCAATTCCTGGTCAGGGCATATGACTGTGTTGCGGGCTCTTTATTCCTGTGTGGGCTGTACAGGAAGTAGCCAATCAATGATTCTCTCTCATCATTGATGTCTCTCTTTCTCCTTCTCTCTTCCTCTCTGAAATCATTAAAAATATATTTTAAAAAATAATAAATAAAGTGCAGCTGTGGGCTAAGAAAGCAAAGCTAATTATTTATTTATTTATTTATTTATTTATTTATTTATTTATTTATTTATTTATTTAGCTAATCTTCCTTTTAAAGGCAATGATCTATTCTGGCAAGTGTGAGCTGATACCTCATTATAGTTTTAACTTTCATCTCTGATGATTAGTGACATTGAGCATTGTTTCATATGTTTGTTGGCCATCTCTATGTCCTCTTTGGAGAAGTGTCTATTCAGGTCCTTTGCCCATTTTTAAATTGGATTATTTGTCTTCCTTCTTGTTGGGTTGTATGAGTTCTTTATGTATTTCGGAAATTAACCCCTTATCAGATGTATCATTGGCCAATATATTCTCCCATACCATGGATTGCCTTTTCATTTTGGTAACAGTTTCCTTTGCTGTGCTGAAGCTTTTTAGTTTGATGTAGTCTCATGTATTTATTTCTTACTTTGTTTCTCTTGTCCTAGGAGATGTATCAGCAAAAATTCTGCAATGTAAGATGTCTGAGATTTTTTTGCCTATGGTTTCTTCTGGGATTTTATGGTTTCATGACTTACATTTAAGTCTTTTATCTATTTTTAGTTTATTCTTGTGTATGGTGTAAGTTGGTAGTCTAGTTTCATTTTTTTTTTTTTTTTTGCATGTACCTCTTCAATTTTCCCAACACTATTTATTGAAGAGACTGTCTTTACTCCATTGGATGCTCTTGCCTCTTTTGTCAAAAATTAATTGACCATAATGGCATGGGTCAATTTCTGGTATCTCTGTTATGTTTCATTTATCTGTATGCCTGTTCTTCAATAAATCAATAAACAACAAGTGCTGTCAAGGATGTGGAGAAAAGGGAAGTGTAATACACTCCTGGTGGGAATGCAGATTGGTTTAGCCACTATGGAAAACAGTATGGAGTTTCCTCAAAAAAATAAAAATAGAACCACTGTTTCACCCAGGAATCACACTTCTGGGAATATATCCTAATATTACTGAAAAGTTGAATTTCTTCATCACTAGTGGGAGTGGGGTTCTGAGGGCACTGCTGGACTAAGCATTTCTAGAGGCCCCCACAGAAGGATGAGATTTGGTAAAAGGCTTTTATTTTCATGGAATTACATTCCCCGGGTTCCAAAGTTCATTTTCCCCTCAATCCATTCCTGAGACAGGCGCAGCTGGGGCTTTAGCAGAGCTAAAAGCATAGCCAGTATCTAGAGTTTTTATTCCATGGTAGAGTTGGGTCCAATGTAGCAACTGGCTAAACATCATTCCATTATGTGGAGTTCATGTGGCTGTGGGCCACACAGGCAAGTGCAGAACATGAAAGCCCAGCAATCCAGGAGTCATGGGCAAGCAGCAAGAGAAAGAGAGGGGGATCTTTCCTTATTTAGGAGCTAAGTATGTCAGATTTCTCACCCTTGCCAAAATAGGCCACTGACTTGCTCCCAGGTGTGACTGACAAGCAAGCATCTTCCCTTGTTACCCAGGGCATGCATCTATTGTCCAGTCCCTTCCCCCAGTGATCTGCGGGGCACACACTTGGAGAATGTTAACTGTGGTTTCCTTGCAAAGCTGTATAAATAGCATGCCTATATTATCTAGTCTTCCCTTTGCTCCTTTCCTGTTAAATTATAATAACCAGGTTTTACAATGGTAATACTAAGAATTCCAAAACACCAATCAGAAAGAATATATGCACCCCTATGTTCATAGCAACATTATTTACAACTAGTGCACATTGAAAGGAAATTAATTAGAAGGTGGCTGGTGGGGTGGGACTGGGTGAGATGGGCTGGACACACCCTGGAGCCAACTTCCTGCAATCCCTCCCTGGCTGGCAGCACCTGGGGCTGAGCCGCAGCTCAAAGGTCATCTGCAGAGTGAGCAGGAACCCTCTGGCAGGTGGAGTTCCTCGGCCTGGCTTCTGGGTATTGAGCCACAACTGGCTCTCCAACATCCCCCAAGGGGTCCCAAATTGCGAGAGGGTGGTTCTTGGATGATGCACCCTGAAATCAGGCTCCCTCCTCTCTGGTTCTGGGTGAATCACCCGAGAATGGCAGCTGCCAAGTCACTGCAGCTCAGCAGCTCCTACGTTAAGTGTCTTTCCCCTGGTGGTCAGTGCACGTCATAGCTACCGGTTGGAGCGTCCGCCCCCTGATAGTCATTGCATGTCAAAGCTACTGGTTGGACTGTCGGACAGTAGCTTAGGCTTTTATATATATAGATAGCTAAGATCTAGAAATAGCCCAAGTCAGTAGATGAATGGATACAAAAGCTGTGGTATATTTACACAATGGAATACTATGCAGCTGTAAAAATGAAGACCGTCTTACCTTTGAGACAGCATGAAGGGATCTGGAGATTATTATGCTAAATAAAATAAGTCAGAGAAAGACAAGTATCACATGATCTCATTTATATGTGGAATCTAATGAACAAAATAAACTGATGAACAAAATAGGTCCAGAGGCATGGATACAGACTGACACATCTCAGAGGGGAGGGGGTAGGAGGACAGGAAGAGATTAACCAAAGAACTTATATGCATATATGCATAGCACATGGACACAGGCAATAGCGTGTTGAAGGACTGAGGTGGGGTGGGGGATAGGTGGAGGGGGAAAGTGGGAAAATAGTGGGCATCTGTAATAATGTCAACAATGGAAAATAAACTTTACATTTTTTTGTAATAAACTAAAGCCAGTGATCGATCCATTTCCCATGTTGTTCAATCCTTTGTGTAAATTCAAATTTCCATTGGGGTCATTTTCCTTCTGTACTTCTTCCTTTAACATTTCTTGTAGTGCAATTTTCTAGTGATAAAATTTTTCAAGTGTTTAGTCTGAAAAAGTTTTTGTCATCTCAATATTTGAAATATTTTCTATAGTTATAGAGTTCTAGATTGACTTTTTTTCAGAAAAATATTTTGCTCCATTGATTTCTGTCTTGCATAGTTTCTGAGAAGAAGTATGCTATTACTTATAGCTTTGTTTTTCTATAAGTAATGGGCCTTTCTTCTCCTTTAAGATGTTTTTCTTTATCACTGCTGAAAATAAGTTATGTGCTTTGTTGTGTTTTTTCTTCATGTATCTCCTACTTAGAAGGCATTGAGCTTCTTGAATATGAAGGTTTACACTTTTTGTCAAATTTGGAAATTTTCTACCTATAATTTCTTTAAATCTATTAAAAAATTTTTTTTATTCACTGATGAGAGAGAAAGATCAATTTGTTGTTCCACTTAATTATGCATTCATTGGTTGCTTCTTATATGTGCTCTGACCAGGGATCAAACCTGCAACCTTGGCATGTCAGGACAACGCTCTAACCAACTGAGCAACCTGTCCAGGGGGATGTTTTTCAAATATTTCCCCCTCTTTGACTTAATTTACACATATGCTAGACTAGTTGATATTTTCCCAGACCACTGGCACTCCCTTGACTTTTTTCAGTCTTATTTCTCTGTGTTTCATTTTGGATACTTTCTGTCACAATATCTCCAAATTCACTAGGCTTCTTCTGCTGTATCTAATATGCTGTTAATATCTTCATTTATTTTTCATTAGAGATCATTTATTTTTCAGCTCTACAAGTGTTTTGTAGTTTTTTGACGACACTTCCAGTTCTTTCATCATGTTCATATTTTCTTCTACCTTGTATATCTATAGACTTGTAGTAATTTAATATCCTTTCTGCATTATTTCTATTTCTATTAATTTGATATTTTTTATTAGGGGTTATATTTTCCTAGTTCTTTGTATGACTGCTAAATTTTACTAGATGGCAGGATATTGAATTTTGAAGATGCTAGATTTCAGTGTGTTCATTTCAGTTTTGTTGGGCTTTGTTTTGGGATGCAATTAAACTTCTTGAAATTAGTCCGATACCCTGGAGACTTATTTTATGCTTTATAGGATGAGTTCAGAGCAGCCTTTAATTAAGAGCTAGCCTGGCTCCATTATTAGGGGAACGCCTCTCTGAATACTCTGTCCTGTGCCCAGTGTATTGGATAGTTTTTCCACAAACTGGTCTCAGATTGTGGGAGAACTAAAGATTGCTCTGGATCCTCCTTTTTAGTAGTTATTCCCATTATTTCTGGTGGTTTCCTCACACATATTTACAGATCAGTCCTCAACAGAAGATTTCAGGGCAACCTTATGCAGATCTCTGCAGAACTCTCTATATGTAGCTGCTGCCTTCTCAGCATTATCTCCCAAGTTCTAGAAAACTGGCCTTCCCAAACACCAAACTCTGTTTCCTCAATGTAGTGTGATTTCTGACTTCTGTGTAGGCACCCTTCCATCTATATATATATATAAAAGGCTAAACAACCGTCCAACCGACCAACCATCTGACCAGTAGCTATGACACACAATGACCTCCAGCGGTCAGACGCTCCAACTGGTAGCTGTGATGCACACTGACCACCAGGGGGCAGATGCTCAATGCAGGAGCTGCTGAACTGCAGTGAACCGCCCTCTCACAATCCAGTACCCCTTGGGGGACGTTGGAGCCTGATCCCTGCAGGCTAGGCCGAGGTAATCCACCTGCCAGAGGGACTCTGCTCACACTGCAGATGCTCTTCGAGCCTCTGTGCTGCCCTAGGTGTGGCTGGCCATGGAGGGACCACAGGAGGTTGGCTCAAAGGCATGTCTGGCCTTTCTCGCTCAGTCCTGCCCAGTCCCGCCCCACCTGCCACCTTCTAATGAATTGCCTTTCAATGAGCACAAATCTGTGCACTGGGTCACTGGTATACTATAAATGGAGACTACAGAAATAAATTTGGACAACGTAGGACTTACCATTCCTATTTCCTTTGTTATAGGACCACTGACTATTGTCCTGTGTCTGAAAATTGATGTTTTCTCTTTGCTATGGTAGGAGGATAAATCTGGTCCCTGTTGTTCTATGATGGCTAGAAACAAAACTTAATTCAGAGTGCTTAAAAAATTTTTTTTGGAATTGGTATTCCTTGAGAAGACACAAACTTTCCAGTTTACCCCTGAACTACTCACCTCTGAATACGGTGTTAGAATGAACAAACATTTATGTCACTTGCTTGGTCCCAAAAGATGGCTGGGTTTCCAACTGATTCAGTCTATTTTCTCAGAATTTTTTTCTCTTTCTTTTTCTTTTCTTTTCTTTTCTTTTTTTTTTTTCTTTTTTTTTTTTTTTGCTTACAGCATGAGTCACAATAGCAACTGTTCAAAGAAAAAGGACAATGATATACATAACAATCCAAATCCAAAGAGAGAAAAAGACACTTTTCCCAGGGAAGCCAAAAAATCTGCAGACACCTGATACCTAGATACATTCAATAAAACTCTTAGCTTCTCTTAAGATATTTACATTCAAGACACTTGAAGTTTTCCCAGAAACAATAGGTAGAATGTAAATTTCTTAAAGCAAAGAGACAATCTGCTGTAAAGGTAATTGGAACTCTTAAAAGGAAGGCATACTTATGACATTTTAATGGCATTTCCCAGTGTGTATTCATCAAGGGCTCAAAAACATCCTGTAGTCCAGTGTGTCACCTCTTTGCATAAATGTGGTATTGATAGGGGAGACCTACAACCTGATAGATAGAGCACCTGAATTAATCTGAAAAGTAATATTTTAAATCTTAGAACATATATACTTATATGTGAATAGAGGGTTAAGTTTTTCTTAAAGTTTTCTTTTTAAGGCCTGTGAGAAGTAATTAGGGAGTTGACTCAGCTGTAAATCAGGCAAGCAGAACCAATAAGCATGGTCAGGCTGACCCACCAGGAGTCAAAACATCATCTTGTTCACATGATCAATGTTTCTGTGTGTCTGGATCTGTTTGTGTTCATCAGATTATGTTCATTATATTCCACAAATGAGTGAGATTATGTGATATTTATCTTTCTCTAACTGGCTTATTTCACTTAACATAATACTTTCCAGTTCCATCCTTGCTGTCACAAATGGTAAGAATTCCTTCTTTTTTACCACAGTATAGTATTCCATTGTGTAGATGTACCACAGGTTTTTAATCCATTCATCTGCTCATGGACATTCAGGTTGTTTCCAAATCTTAGCTATGGTAAATTGTGCTGCTATGAACTTAGGGGTGCATATATCCTTTCTGATTGGTGTTTCTAGTTTCTTGGGATATAGTCCTAGACTAGAAGTGGGATCACTGGGTCAAATGGGAGTTCCATTTTTAGTTTTTTGAGGAAACTCCATACTATTTTCCACGGTAGCTGCACCAGTCTGCATTCCCACCAGCAGTGCAAGAGGGTTCCTTTTTCTCCGCACCCTCGCCAGCACTTGTCGTTAGTTAATTTGTTGATGATAGCCATTCTGACAGGTGTGAGATGGTACCTCATTGTCGTTTTGATTTGTATGTCTCTGATGATTAGTGACTTTGAGCATGTTTTCATATGTCTCTTGACCTTTCTTTTTTTAAAAAAATCATATATATATATATATATATATATATATATATATATATATATATTATTGATTTTTTACAGAGAGGAAGGGAGAGGGATAGAGAGTTAGAAACATTGATGAGAGCGAAACATCGATCAGCTGCCTCCTGCACACTCCCTACTGGGGATGTGCCCACAACCAAGGTACATGCCCTTGACCAGAATCGAACCTGGGACTTTTCAGTCCATAGGCCAACGCTCTATCCACTGAGCCAAAAACGGTTAGGGCTCTCTTGGCCTTCCTTATGTCCTCTTTTGAAAAGTATCTATTTAGATCTGTTGACCATTTTTTTATTGGGTTGTTTATCTTTCTTTTATTAAGTTGTATGAGTTCCCTATAAATGTTGGAGATTAAACCCTTATTGGTGATAACATTGGCAAATATGTTCTCCCATGCAGTGGGCTTTCTTAATGTTTTGTTGATGGTTTCTTTTGCTGTACAAAAGCTTTTTATTTTGATGTAGTCCTATTTGTTTATTATCCCTTTAGTTTCCATGGCCCTAGGACAGTGATGGCGAACCTTTTGAGTTCGGCATGTCAGCATTTTGAAAAACCCTAACTTAACTCTGGTGCTGTGTCACATATAGAAATTTTTTGATATTTGCAACCATAGTAAAACAAAGATTTATATTTTTGATATTTATTTTATATATTTAAATGCCATTTAACAGAGAAAAATCAACCAAAAAAATAAGTTCGCGTGTCATCTCTGACACGTGTGTCATAGGTTCGCCATCACTGCCCTAGCAGCTGTGTTGGTGAAGATATTGCTTCGGTATACATCTGAGATTTTGCTGCCTGTGGATTCCTCTAATATTTTTATGGTTTACCCTCTTATGTTTAAGGCCTTTATTCAATTTGAATTTATTTTTGTGTATGGTGTAAGTTGGTGGTCTAGTTTCATTTTTTTGCATGTATCTCCAATTTCCCCAACACCATTTATTGAAGGGGCTGTCTTGATTCCATTGTATGTTCTTGCCTCCTTTGTTAAATATTAATTGAGCATAGTGGTTTGGGATGATTTCTGGGTTCTCTATTCTATTCCATTGGTCTATATGTCTGTTCTTGTGCCAGTACCAGGCAGTTTTGAGAACAGTGGCTTTGTAATACAGCTTGATATCTGGTATTGAGATCCCACCTACTTTATTTTTCTTTCTCAGGATTGCTGTAACTATTCGGGATCTTTTTTTTATTTCAGATGAAATTTTGGGAGTTCATCCTAGGTCAGTGAAATATGCCATTGGTATTTTAATAGGGAGTGGATTGACTCTATAGATTGCTTTGGGTAGTATGGACATTATAATGATGTTGATTCTACCAATCCATGAAAATGGTATGTTCATCCATCTGTTTATGTCTTCCTCTATCTCTTTTTTCAGTGTCCTGTAGTTTTCTTAGTACAGGTCTTTACCTCCTTAGTTAAGTTTATTCCTAGGTGGCTTAATTTTTTTGGTGCGATGGTAAATGGGATTGTTTTTTTAATCTCTCTTTCTGTAAATTTAATATTGGTGTATAGAAATGCCATAGATTTCTTTGCATTAATTTTATATCATGTTACATTGCCGAATTCATTTATTAAGTCTAATAATTTTTTGATGCAGTCTTCAGGGTTTTCTATGTACAGTATCATGTCATCTGCAAATAATGACAGTTTTATGTTTTCTTTTATAATTTGAATACCTTTTATTTCTTCTTCTTGTTTAATTGCTATTGCTAGCACTTCCAGAACTATGCTGAATAGGAGTGGTGAAAGTGGGCATCCCTGTCTCGTTCCTGGTCTTAGGTGAAATGGTTTTAGATTTTGCCCATTGAGGATGATGTTGGCTGTATGTTTGTCATAGAAGGCCTTTATTATGTTGAGGTATGATCCTTCTATTCCCATTTTGCTGAGGGTTTTTTATCAAGAAAGGGTGTTGAATTTTGTCAAATGCCTTTTCTGCATCAATTGATATGACTGTGATTTTTATCTCTCATTTGTTTATTTGATGTATCACGTTTATTGATTTGCGGATATTGTATCATTCTTGCATCGTACTTGCTCATGGTGATGATCTTTTTAATGTAATGCTGGATCCGATTTGCTAAGATTTTTTTGAGGATTTTGGCACCTATATTCATGAGGGATATTGGCCTATAATGCTCTTTCATTGTTGTCTTTATCTGGTTTTGGTATTAGGGTAATGCTGGGCTCATAAAATGAGCTTGGAAGTGTTCCTTCCTCTTGAATTTTTTGGAACAGCCTGAGGAGGATAAGTTTTAGTTCTCTTTTGAATGTTTGGTAAAACTCCCCTGTGAAGCCGTCTGGCCCCAGCCTTTTGTTTGCTGGAAGCTTTTTGATGACTCCTTCAATTTCCTCTATAGTTATCAGCCTATTGAGATTTTTAGATTCTTCATGATTGAGTTTTGGAAGGTTGTATTTTTCTAGGAATATGTCTATTTCCTCTAGGTTGTCTTGTTTGTTGGAATAGAGTTGTTCATAGTATTTTTTTTAACACTCCTTTGTATTTCTATGGGGTCTGTTGTTATTTCGCCTCTTTCATTTCTGAATTTGTTTATTTGGGTCTTCTTTCTTTTTGCTTTTTGGTGAGCCTGGCTAGAGGTTCATCAATCTTGTTTATCCTTTCAAAGAACCAGCTCTTGGTTTCATTGATCTTTTTGTATATTTTTTTGGGTCTGTGTGTCATTTATTTCTGCTCTGATCTTTATTATCTCCTTCTGTCTGCTCACTCTGGGATTTTGTTGTTGCTTTCTTTCTAATTCTTTAAGCTGTAGAGTTAGATGATTTATTACCATTTTTTTCTTGTTTTTTTTTTTTTGAGGTAGGCTTGTAGAGCTATAAACTTCCCTCTCAGGACTGCTTTCACTGTGTCTCATAGGTTTTGGATTGTTGTGTTTTCATTGTCATTTGTTTCCACGATGTTTTTAATTTCTTTTTTGATCTGTCTGGTAACCCAATCTTTGTTTAATAGCATGCTATTCAGCTTCCAAGTGTTAGGATTTTTTTGATTGTTTTTATTGTCGTTTATTTCTAATATTATGCCATTGCGGTCTGATAAGATTCTTGATATGATTTCAATCTTCTTGAATTTGGAGAGACTTTGCTTGTGACCCAATATGTGGTCTAACTTTGAAAATGACCCATGTGCACTTGAGAAGAACGTATATTCCGTGGCTTTGGGTGAAATGTTCTGAAGATGTCAATTAAGTGTATCTGATCTAGTGAATCTTTTATGATTGCTGTTTCTTTGATGATTTTTTGTCTAGAGTATTTATCCAGTGATGTCATTGAGGTATTAAAGTCCTCTACTATGATTGTATTGTTCTCAATCTCTCCCTTGATATCTTCCAGTTTGTTTTTTTTATGTATTTGGGTGTTCCTGCATTGGGTGCATATATGTTTACCAGGGTTATATCCTCTGTTTTATCATTCCTTTTAGTATTATGAAGTGGCCTTCCTTATCTCTTGTTATGGCCTTCACTTTGCCGTCTATTTTTTCAGATTTAAGTATTGTTACCCCAGCTTTTTATCATTTCCATTTGCCTGAAAGATATTTTTCCATCCCTTCACTTTCAGTCTTTGTGGGTCCCTTGTAGATAGCATATATATTGGTCATGTTTTTTTTATCCATTCAGCCATTCAATGTCTTTTGATCAGAGCATTTATTTCATTTACATTTATAATTATTATTGATAGGTACTTGTTTGTAGCCATTTTTATTTTTTGTGCCTGTGTTGGTTCTTTCCTTTTTATTTATTCTTTTTATACCAGTCCCTTTAGCATTTCTTGCATTGCTGGCTTGGTAGTGATAAACTCCCTTAGTTTTTTGTGTTTTTTTTTTTTTTTTTGGTCTGTGAAACTCCTTATTTCCCCTTCAATTTTGAATGATATCCTTGCTGGATAGAGTAATCTTGGATTTAGTCCCTTGCTGTGCATCACTTTGTAAATTTCCTTTCATTCCTGTCTGGCCTGATGTGTTTCTGTCGAGAAATCATTTGATAATCTAATGGAAGATCCCTGTTTCATAACTTTCTGCCTCTCTCTTGCATCCTTTAAAATTCTCTCTTTGTCCTGAACATTTGCCATTGTAATTATGACCTGTCTTGGTGTGGGTCTTCAGGTTCATATTGTTTGAGACTCTGTGCTTGTGTGACTTTTTTCTTCCACATATCAGTGATGTTTTCTGACATTATTTCTTCAAATAGGTTTTCGAATACTTGGTCCTCTTCCTATCGCTCTGGCACCCCTATTATTCATATGTGGCTTCGTTTCATGTTGTCCCAAAGCTCCCTTAGACTCTCCTCCTGTCTTTTAATTTTTTTCTCTAATTACACTTTAGTTTGGGTGTATTTTGCTTCCCTCTCTTCTAATTTGCTAATTTGGTCCTCCGCTTCTCCTAGTCTACTGTTGAAACTTTCCATGGTGTATTTTTATTGCAGCTATATCACACTTTATTTCTTCTTGATTATTACATAAGTTGTTGATTTTTTTCATCCATCAGGTTTTTAAGTATATGATCCTTATTCTGATTTCTTTTTATGACATATTGCATGCCTCCAGTTCAATTAGCTGCTTTTAGGGTGATGCTTTTCTTTCATTTGGGGATTTCTTTGTCTACCCATTTTTACTGTCACCAAAGGATCTAGGTGTTTAGTCATGCTGGGGCTGCTCCTCGGGCAGCAGCGACTCCTCTATCTGTTTTTTCAGTGTCCTATAATTTTCTTAGTACAGGTTCTTTACCTTGTTGGTTAAATTTATTCCTAGGTATCTTAATTTTTTTTTGTTGCAATGGTAAATGGGATTGTTTTTTAGTTTCTCTTTCTGTGAGTTCATTATTGGTATATAAAAAAAAGGCATAGAGCCGTAACCGGTTTGGCTCAGTGGATAGAACGTCGGCCTGCGGACTGAAGGGTCCCAGGTTCAATTCCGGTCAAGAGCATGTACCTTGGTTGCGGGCACATCCCCAGTGGGGGGTGTGAAGGAGGCAGCTGATCCATGTTTCTCTCTCATCGATGTTTCTAACTCTCTATCCCTCTTCCTTCCTCTCTGTAAAAAATCAATAAAATATATTAAAAAAAAAAAAGGCATAGAAAGATCCAAGATGGCGGCCAATGGGATGGCGGCCGATGGGATGGCAGGCTGCAAGATAATGTGTGAGTGTGAGAGCGAAAGGAGAGTGTGTAGACATGCAGAGAGTTTCTGTATTTGTGAGTGAGGGACAGTTATATTCCACAGGACTTTTGGGGACTGGCTGACCAGGCTCCACTGGCCAGGCAGCCTCTACTACTGCTGAAATTTCTCCCAGAGCAGTTGTCTGTGTTGCAGAGACCGTGGCATCTTGAAGGGGAGAGCAGCTGTGATTGGAATCCCAGCCTTACCTTCAACCAGGGAGACCTTGGATACCTCCCAGGACCCTACCACTACAATGCCCAGGGATCAGCTGCCTCAGCTGCGAACCCACAAAGACTGAGACTCCAGCCTCCCCAGCCACAGGTGCCTAAAATATTTGTACAGGGGTAGACAAGATGGCAGCTGAATACACGGTCAGGTCTTGGGCCTCATCACTCAGCAGATAGAAGGAACAGCTGAATTGAATAACACCCACCTGGAAGTGGCGAATTAAATACAGGTGGTGAGGCAATTCATGGACAGAAAAGTCAGAGATCACCTGGAGAGAGGTGAGATCTGGGATCAAGGCTTGAGGGAGAAACGCATGCTGCAGGGAGTCTCAGAGGGAGACTGCGCCCCATCAAATCTGTGGCCTTGGGGTCAGTTTAGCCCTCAAATGTGGAAGGGGGTCCACAGGGCTGCTGGCAGAGGGGAACTCTATATCTAAGCCACAGCCATGGGACACTGTGCCCAGAAAGGCAGCCTGAAGTTCTTTCTCAGACTCACAGTGCTGGTGGGGCGAGGAGGGGGCGGAGAAAGATACAGGTTGGCACAGTCCCTCTGTTTTTTTTACTTCCTTGTTTGCTAAGCCCAGTACATAGGAACTTCCTATTAAAAACACTCACTGGGACTGCAGGGGAAAGCTGTTTTTTTGTGGAAACTGGGGATCAGAATAAGGAGAGAGGAGCAGGAAACCAGCTCTGGGTCAGTCAGTCCCTCCCACCCAGTATTAAGTGCAGCAGGGAAAGAAGAGGCAGGTCAAGGGACCATTTGGTTCTGGAAACTAATCCAGAAACACTGCCACCCAGGGGTTGTGTCAGAAATTGACTCTGTAAATACACTGAAGGCAGGCAGAGAAACAAAGTGAGCAGAGAGATCCTGCCTGCTTGAAAACAAGGTTGTGGCTTATGACACATAGGAGCGATGGATCACAGGGAACTTCAACACCGTGCTGACTACTTGACAGGAAAAAGACCTGCCAGGCAGAGCAGTAGAGAGGGGTTTTAAAACAGACCCCATGGGTCATTGAAGCACCGCTGAAGTGAACAACCTTCATTACTTCACATTTTTATTTTTTATCTTTTATTTAAGCAACTAAATTTGTTTTCTTTTTTCTCATTCTATTTTACTTTTACATTATTATACTAGAGGCCCATTGCATGAAGAGATTCATGCAATAGGCCTTCCTTCTCCTGGCTTCTGGCACCGGTTTTCGTCTGGCACCCGGGACCCAGGCATTTGGTCCCAGAGAAACCAAGCCTCTCCAGAATTCAGTCGTCTTCAGTCTTCAGTCTTCAGTCGTCTTCAGTCTTCAGTCTTTGCTCTGTGCCTGTATATGCAAATTAACCCCCATCTTTGTTGGGTTATTTTGCATACTCATCCTGATTGGTTGTTGGGTGTAGTGAGTGACATCAATTTGCATGTTTCTCTTTTATTAGTGTAGATTTTTATTTTTAATTTCTATTACTATTATTTTACCTTTTGTAAAACTTTTATTTTATTTTATTTTTGGATTAGTGGTCTACATTCTATTTTTATTTTTATTTTAGCATTATTTTACTTTATCTCAATTTGTCCTTTATGCCAACACTCTCTTCCTCACTTTTCCCCTTTTTGGTCCTGTTTTTCTGACTTGTTCCTGCTTTAGTTTTTATCTATCCTTTCTTTTGACTCCCTGTTAAAAATTGAACTTACTCATATATCTAATTTCCTCACCCCTGCTCCAAGTCCATGCACACTTCTCTCCTCTCTTTCTTCACTAGGCAAATTTTTTTCTTTTCTTTTTCCCCCCCTTTTCTTTCTTTCTGTCTTATTGTTTGTTTGATTGTTTGTTTGTTAGTTTGGTTTTTTGTTTCTTCTATTTTTCTCTCCTTGCTTGTTCTCTTCATCTACTAATAGCTTAATTAGTTTCAGTCAACAACTCAGGCCTATCTACTCTCATTTCTCTTTTTCCAAAAATAGATGAATACATAGATAGATAGAATAAAGAAAGGGAAAAGAATTATATATATATATATATATATATATATATATATATATATATATATTTATTTATATTTATATAATTTTTATATATATTTTAATATAAATGTATATTTTTAAACATATATATTTTTCTCTTTTTTTGTATTTTCTTTATTACTTTTCTTATTATACACTCATTCTCATTCTACCTCCTATATACTGAATCATGGACATTTCCCCACTCATTCAATTCCTTGACCTTACATTCTAGAAATAAGCTCTGCCTCTTCAGATTCATCTCAGTATTTGTTGTTTGGGTGTTTGTTGTTTGCATTTTTTAGAATAGTTGTTGGTTTTTCGGAGTTTTCTCCCCATATACATATATTTCCCCCCCTTACTTTTTCTTCACTTTATTTTCTCTTTTACATGTTTTGTTTATCTCAATATCATTTTTTCACTCTTTTCTCTGGTAGTCACCTTTATTTGGGATTATTGGTATGATGAATACATTTGTGTTTGGTGCCCTGTGTGTTGTGTCTTTTCATATTGTATTTTGTGCCTTTAAGTCAACACAGGAGAGAGAGAGCTATATAACAAGAAACCCTGAGAAGAGCGAACATGGGGAGACAAAGAAACAGTCCCCGTATGAAAGAAAAGGAGGAATCACTGGAAAAGGAAGTAAACGAAATGGAGGCAAGCAATTTGTCAGACAAAGAATTCAGAGCAATGGTCATAGGACACTGAAAAGGATGGAAGAGAAATTCAACAATATGTGTAAGAATCCAGAGGAAAGGAAGAAGAACCAAGAAGAAATGAAGAATGACATCGCTGCAATAAAGAACACAATAGAAAGCAATAACAGACTAGAAGCAGGGAGGACCACATAAGTGAGCTAGAAGATAAGGTAGGAAAAAAAATACCCAAGCAGAGCAGGAAATGGAAAAAAAAATTTAAAAATCAGTAGGATTTTTATCAGCAAGTTTATCTTTATATATAAGGGAACTTTGGGACAACACAAAAGTAAAGAACATTCATATAATAGGTGGACCAGAAGGAGAGGAAAATGAGCAAGTATTAGAAAACCTTTTTGAAGAAATAATGGCAAAAAAGCTTCCCTGATATTGGGAATAAAAAACAAACACAATAATTACAGAGAAACCCAGATGGCGGCATAGGTAAACACCGGATATTGCTGCCTTGCACAACCACTACAAAAATACAACTAAAAGACAAAACGGACATCATCCAGAACCACAGGAAAGCTGGCTGAGTGGAAATTCTACAACTAGAAGGAAAGAGAAAAGCACACTGAGACTCAGAGGAGGTGCAGAAGTAAAGTGCAGAGGTACAGAGGCGCACGAGGAAAGGCCTGGCAACTGAGAATGCGGCGCACATGGAAAGGGCTGGCAGATGAGGACATGGCGCATGTAGAAAGGGCTGGCAGCTGAAGACATGGCACACATGGAAAGGGCTGGAAACTGAGGACACGGTTGTCTTTTTCAATTGGGAGGGAGTCTCAAGCTCCTGACTGCTCTGAACTCCAGTTCAGGGCAAGTCTCTGGGGACCCAGACTCATACAGGAGAAACTGGACTGTCTGGCATAGGTTGGAATGCGAGGTGGCTTTCTCTCAGAAGTACTTGCAGCCATTACTGGGACACTGAGAAGTGGGGCCTCTTAGGGTAGGACTGAGGAGCAGCCATAGCTGCTTGCTCCGCCCTGTTGATTCCCAGAGACCCCACCCCATGCAAGCTGTGCGCAGAGGCTTTTGCATATGAAAGGCCTTGCCCTTTGCCATCTGAAAATTACCTAACAAACTGCAGCTGGGTCAGAGAAAACCAGAACTTCCAAAAGAAGGCCGAAGGCCCCACAACACCTTGCATTGCTTCACAGCTGGGCTCCTGCTGGGTAGTCTCAGGAAGAGGCTAAATTAGCACCTCCTTAGAGATCCAAGAGCCAGTGTACCCAGTGGTCAGAGTGGGACCATCCAGATTACAACTCCTCAGACCCATAAGGGACACACTCAGGGTGCAGACTCAGTGAGCACCAAAGCCCCACTAAAGCAAGTCTTGCCCCAGAAGGGTGTCTCAAGCACAGAAGTTCTCCCACTGCAGACACAGCTGATTCTCACAGCCAATTGGCCTGGAGGTCAATTCCTCCCAGTGATACCTATAACAATCAAGGCTTAACTACAACAAGACTGTGCACAAAGCTCACAAAGGGGTGCACCAAGAGTGTCCACCTCAGGTAATTGGGGAGGCTGAGCCACTGGGCCCTATAGGACACCTAGCACAGAAAGCCACTCTATCAACACAGGGAAGCATAAAAAATGTGGAGACAAAGAAACAGGTCACAAATGACAGAAATGGAAGAAAGCAAACTACTGGATATAGAGGTCAAAACCACACTTTTAAGGTTTTTCAAGAATTCTCTAGAATCCGCCGATAAATTTAGTGAGACCCTCAAGAAATCTAGTGAGACCCTCGAGGTATGAAAAAGGACCAACTAGAAATTAAACATACACTGATTAAAATAAAGAATATTATACAGAGTTACAACAGCAGACTAGAAGATCTCAAGAATCAAGTCAAAGATTTGGGATATGAAGAAGCAAAAAACACCCAACCGGAAAAGAAAAAAGAAAAAAGAATCCAAAAATATGAAGATAGTGTAAGGAGCCTCTGGGACAACTTCAAACATACCAACATCCGAATTATGGGGGTGCCAGAAAAGAGAGAGAACAAGATATTGAAAACCTATTTGAAGAAATAATGACAGAAAACTTCCCCTACCTGGTGAAAGAAATAGACTTACAAGTCCAGGAAGCACAGAGAACCCCAAACAAAAGGAATCCAAAGAGGACCACACCAAGACACATCATAATTAAAATGCCAAGAGCAAAAGACAAAGAGAGAATCTTAAAAGTAGCAAGAGGAAAAAAGTAAATTACCTACAAGGGAGTACCCATATGACTGTCAGCTGATTTCTCAACAGAAACTATGCAGGCCAGAAGGGAGTGGCAAGAAATATTCAAAGTGATGAATACCAAGAATCTACAAACAAGATTACTTTACCCAGCAAAGCTATCATTCATAATTGAAGGTCAGATAAAGAGCTTCACAGATAAGAAAAAGCTAAAGGAGTTCATCACCACCAAACCAGGATTATATGAAATGCTGAAAGGTATCCTTTAAGAAGAGGAAGAAGAAGAAAAAGGTAAAGATACAAATTATGAACAACAAATACACATCTATCAACAAGTGAATCTTAGACTCAAGTGAATAAATAATCTGATGAACAGAATAAACGGGTGAATATAATAGAATCAGGGACATAGAAAGGGAATGGACTGACTATTCTCAGGCGGGAATGGAGTATGAGGGGTGCGGGATGAGACTGGACAAAAATCGTACACCTATGGATGAGGACAGTGCAGGGGGGAGAGGGTAAGGGCAGAGGGTGGGGTGGGAACCGGGTGGAGGGGAGCTATGGGAGGGAAAAAGAGGAACAACTGTAATAATCTCAACAATAAAGATTTAATTAAAAAATAAAAACATACACACAAAACAAAAACAAAAAACAAACACACAAAAACAAACACAAGTCCAAGAAGCTCACAGAGTCCCAAACAAAATGAAACCAAAAAGACTGACACCAAGACACATTGTAATGAAACAGGACCCAGTGCACAAATTCGTGCACCTTGAAAGGAACTCTGGGCCATGTGGCTGTGGTGGGCACAGGGGTGGGTCTTGGCCCATCCACTGCACCCCCGCCTGGCCATCCTGCCACGGCCCCCAGTCCCCTGTCTGCCAGCAGTCCCGCTCTTGCTTCTGCCACTCCCATGCACTGTTGGTGCCAGCCCCATGCGCACCCTCTGATGGCGTGGAGCGATTGAGGCCAGCGCCAGCAGTGGGTTCCCCAGCAGTGAGGGCAAGTGGGGCCAGCACCGGCAGTGGGTGCAAGTGGTGGCTTTAGTGCCGGCAGCGGGTTCAAGCAGTTCTGGCACCAGCAGCAGGTGCAAGTGCTGAGCAGGATCATTGCACACAGGAGCAAAGTATTTTCAGTAACCACCAGAGGCTCACTCAGAAAGGCATCCCTGCTCACCTGGACCACGATCCCACTGTGGCTGTCACCCACTATGTTCCACGCACGCCCCCTGCTGGTCAGCGCACGTCATAGTGACTGGTTGTTCAGTTGTTTGGTTGTTCCAGTTGTTCTGCCATTCGGTCTATTTGCATTTGGGCCTTTTATTATATAGGATTAGCAAACACCAATGACAAAGTAAGAATCTTAAAGGTTGCCAGAGAGAGAGAGAGAAAGTTACCTACAAAGGATCTCCCATCAGACTATCAACTGATAGTCTGGGAAACAAGACTGGGAAAACTGTGTGGGTAAGGGTCCCAGCCTTGTTATCCCCTTCAGGTGCAAGGACCTTGCCAGCTTACATCTGGCCCCTAACAGAGGGTGAAATCAGGAGCTTCACAGACAAAAAAGAACTAAGGGAGTTTATTATCACCAAATCAGCAATGCAAGAAATACTAAAGGGTCTGCTGTAAAAAGAAGAAATAGGAAGGGAAGAAGGAACAAAGGCAATGCTGCTGAGACCCCATGGTGCAAAATGCAGCCCATAGCCTAGCCCAGCCTGGAAACAGTTGCTGTGGACGCCAGGTAATGACATCACATAGCAATGCCCAGCTTCCTCTCCCTAGTGACTAGCCTCCTTGCACTTTCTTTAGCCCAGGAACACGACTTGCTTTATATCCAGGTGCAAACATTTTACACTTTAACCAAATGTCTGTGAAGCATTTCCCATGTCTTATCTCATTTGATCCTCACAGAAATCCTGGGGTAGGTAGATAGGAGACTCAGTAGAATCCTATTTTCTTTTCATTATCCAGAAAACAGAGATTTAGAAAATTTAGAAACTTGACCTGACGAAAAGAAGTAAGAAATGGTGGAACTTGAAAATGACTTCAGGTTTTCTCACTGCGGAGAATATAGTCAAACACTGCTACAGTTAAATATTTCATCCTTTGTTCTCCCTGCATGATCTACAATAATAATCTGCTTTGTGTTGATATTTACTGCTGTGTTGCTGACAATTACCTGAAAGAGAAGTTGGGGTGCTTCACTGGGCTGGAAAAAGGTTAGCTAAATCAGAAAGCAGGTCTAATTAAGCAAGTTTATCTATATATATAAAGCTCTCGCTGGCACCAATCTCACGCATGTGTTTCCATTTGTCATTGTCGATTGTGAATTTGGTTGACACTTCTATTATAGAGAAAGAGCGGATAATGATATTAAAATATTTCTTTTAATGAATTTTCTTTCAATGTCCATGAATTCGTGCACTGGACCTCTGGTTTTTATATAATGCTTACTTTCATACAGATTTCATTTTGAGTATATGAAAATAATAGTAACCAGTTGAATGAAAAAGTACAATAGAATATCCTAATTAAAAAGATGGAAAAGTTAAGTAATAATAATGATCAAACAGGAAAATTAAATAAGGGAACTATTTAAAGGTAAATAAGGAATTTTTAAAAAAATGCAAAGTAGGGAGAAAGGAATAAAACATATGAATGATTAAATTTTCCAATATATAAAACAGATTCTCAGATTGGGTTGGATAAAACCCCAACACCTATCAATATATTCCTTTTAGAAAACACATTTAAATGAAATAGTAAGAAATGTTGAAAATGAAAAGTGGTAAAGGAGATAAGCAACTGCATACAAAAAAAAGGAAGAAAAGCAACAACTATATAATTTAAAATGAAAAGATTATAAATACTAAACAAAATAAATATTATTCAATGATAAAGTCACAGTTTACAAAGAGAATATAATAGTTAAGGCCAGTTTTTAAAGTATCATCTATCAGTTTCAAATTTACCCTTTTAAAAATTGATTTAAGAGAGAGATAGCAAGAGAAAAATCGGTTTTGTTGTTCAACGTATTTATACTTCTCCTATGTGCCCTGATCAGGGATCAAAACCACCATCTTGGCCTATTGGGATGATGGTCTAACCCAGGGGTGTGCAAACTTTTTGACTCGAGGGCCACAATGGGTTCTTAAACTGGACCGGAGGGTCAGAACAAAAGCATGGATGGAGTGTTTGTGTGAACTAATATAAATTCAAAGTAAACATCATTACATAAAAGGGTACGGTCTTTTTTTTTTTTTTTTTAGTTTTATTCATTTCAAACGGGCCGGATCCGGCCCGCGGGCCGTAGTTTGCCCACGGCTGGTCTAACCAATTGAGCTATGCAGCCAAATTAAATTTACCCTTCTATATTTTGCTTTGTGATGCTGGAACTAGAACTATGAAAATTGCATTTTTGATTTGTCAGCTTGCTTCCTGTTAAGCTCTGGCAGTAAGGGACAATAAAGTGTAATCATAAAACAAAATGGAGAAGAAATTCTTTTCCTTATTCTTACCATTTACTCTGTTCCTATTAGCATCACCCCAGTAAAACTTCACTGACTAACATTTCCACATGTTAGCAGTAGTTGACTATATAGTTTGCAGTTTTTCAGACACCATGCTGATTGTGCCCTCCTCATGGAAACTGATACCAGTGGTCACTCCAGCTTCTGTTAGTTCTCAGTCACAACCACATGAGTGCCCTCATTTGAACAAAAAATAGCAGCACCAGCTAAGTGGCATATCCTTCTTTGGTCTCCCAGCTCTAGATAAGGTAGTTGCTTCCAGCAGTTTTTAGCTCTGTGATAGTCAAAAGTTCTTGTTATATTTTTTGGTTCTTTAATATCTTTTATATTACACTATAATAACTTTTATATTACACTAGAGGCCCAGTGCATGATTTCATGCATTGGTGGGGTCCCTCGGGGTGGCCTGCGGGGATTGGGCCAAAATTGGCAGTCCAATGCCGCCTGCTGCTCCTGCCTGCTGCTCTCACTCATTCCGGACCTTCTGCACTTGCCACGGGCTCGCACCCAGTCAGTCCCGATTGGGAGAGGCTTGCGACACAGCAGTGGCGCTCACCATCGTGAGCCCTGCACCTGGCACCCTTCCAGAGGGCGGGGGGGGGGGGGGCGGAGGGGGCGGGCCGGGATGCGATTGTCCCTCTGGGTGGGTGGTGGGACGCCCTTGCTGGCCCAGGATCTGGATCCGTCCTGCTGACGTTTTCACAGGTTGTTGGGATCCACCTGGTGGCTGCTTTTATATAATTTCCTTGCGGAGCATCTAGGGAGGGGAAGTATCAGCAGTGCCCACGGCCAACTTCCAGGAGGCCTGCGGACCGGTTGGGATCATGCCAGCAGCACCAGTCTATCTGTGCCAGGCCCGTTCTCCAGAGATTGGACCTGCAGGACTACTGAAGAGAGAGTGAGTGGCTGCCGCCAGGCTGGTGGGCTGCCAAAACAGGTCATTCAGCTGAGCAGCGCTGCTGCTGTGGGAGCACACTGACCATCAGGGGGCAGCTCCTATGTTGAGCGTCTGCCCCCTGGTGGTCAGTGAGCATCATAGCGACCAGTCGACTGGTTGTTCGGTCACTTAGGCTTATATACATTTAGACTAGGGGGCCCAGTGCACAAATTTGTGCACCTTGAAAGGAACTGTGGGCCATGAGGCTGCGGTGGGCACAATGGCAGGTCTCAGCCCATCCTCCGCACCCCCTCCCTGCCCCTCTCATTGTGGCCCCTGGTCCCCTGTTTTCCTGCAGCCCCGCTCCCGCTGCCACCACTCCCATGCGCTGACAGTGCCGTCCCTGCTTGCGTCTGCTGTCAGCACGGAGTGATTGGGGCCAGCGCCAGCAATGGGTGTGAGCGGGGCTGATGCCCTCAGGGGTGATTGGGGCCGACAGCTGCCGCTCTCACCTGCTGATGGCACCGATCAATTAGGGCTGGTGCCAGACGCTGGCAGCAGGTGCGAGTGGCAGGTCTGGTGCTGGAAGCGGGTTCAAGCAGGGCCAGCGCCGACAGCAGGTGCCAGTGCCAGGTGGAACTTCAGTGCATGGGTAGGGTCCAGCCTGCCTGCTCCAATTGGGGCCAATTGGGACCGGCTGGGTGGGGAAAGAGGATACTGGTGATTGGTCGCTGGCCCACCCTCGATTGGGGTGTTGGGGGCTGATTGGGGACCAGGCTGGCCAGGGGGGGTGCAATCAGGACCTGGATCAGGCTGGTTGGCTGCTGCAGTATGCAGCATAGTGACCAGTCGTTCTGGCCTTTCTGGTTGTTTTGCCGTTTGGTTGCTGGGCTTTCATATATCCTATATAATAAAAGAGAAACATGGTAATTAGCCGTACATCCGCTACCCTTCCCATTGGCTAATCAGGGCAATATGCAAATTAACTGCCAGCCAAGATGGTGGCCGGCAGCCAGGCAGCTTGAAGTGAACATGAGGCTTGCTTGCTTCAGTGATGGAGGACTCCAACATTCCCTGCCTGCCGCTGCCGGCCTCTGAGCTTGCAGTTTGAAACATTGTTACAAATATAGAAGATAAACAAAATCCCAGAAACCTGCTTTCAGCCAGCCCGGATCTCAGAGCTGGAGTTGAAACAGTGTTTCCATTATAGAACCCAAACAAACCAGATACCTGCTTTCAGCAGCCCAGGCCTAAGAGCTGGAGCCAAGCCTCAGAGCTAAAGCTGGCCCAGAATTTAAAAAAAAAAGAAAAAAAGGAGTGGTTGGGAGCTTCAGTCACCCGCCAGCCTGAAAACAGCCCTCAGCCCCTCACCCAGACTGGCCAGGCACCCCAGTGGGGACCCCCACCCTGAAGGGTGTGTGACCAGCTTCAAACAGCCATCATCCCCTCATCCAGGCTGGCCAGGCACCCCAGTGGGGACCCCCACCCTGATCCAGGACACCCTTCAGGGCAAACCAGCCGGCCCCCACCAGTGCACCAGGCCTCTATCCTATATAGTAAAAGGGTAATATGCCTCCCAGCACTGGGATCAGCGTGACAGGGGGCAGCGCCCAAACCCCCTGATTGCCCTGCGGCTCTGTGTGTGACAGGGGGTGTGGCAACAACCTCCCTATCCACCCTGCTCTGTTCATGACAGGGGAAGGCGCCCCAACCCCCTGATCAGCCCTGCTCTGTGCCTGATAGGGGGGAGCTCCCCAACCCCCTGATCGCCCTGCGGCTCTGTGTGTGACAGCTTGTGGCACCCCTCCTCCCCACGGGCCCTGCTCTTTGTGTGATGGGGTAGAGCCATAACTTCCCCATTGGCCCTGCCCTGAGTGTGACAGGGTGCGTCGCCCCAACCCCCTGATCCACCCTGCTCTGTGTGTGACAGGGGACGGTGCCCCAACTCCCCTATCGGCCCTACTCTGTGTGTGACGGGGGAGCTCTCCAACCCCCTGATGAGGCCTGCTCTGTGCGTGATGGGGGGAGCTCCTCAACCCCCTGATCAGCCCTGCTCTGTGCGTGACAGGGTATGGAGCCCCAACCCCCCTGATCTGCCCTGCTCTGTGCATGACAGGGGGTGGCACCGCAACCTCCCCATCAACCCTGCTTTGAGTGTGACAGGGGGCGGTGCCCCAACTCCCCAATCGGCCCTGCTCTGAGCCCGACCAGGGGCTGCACCTAGGGATTGGGCCTGCCCTCTGCCACCCGGGAGCAGGCCTAAGCCAGCAGGTCGTTACCTCCCGAGGGGTCTGCAAGAGGGCAGACTGCAAGAGGGCACAGGCCGGGCTGAGGGACCCCCCTTCCCCCCCGAGTGCACAAATTTTTGTGCACCGGGCCTCTAGTGTATATATATATATATATAATATCACTTAAATAATTGTATGAGATTCTGAGAAAATAGTGATCAAGTTGATGGCATAGGTTTGAGAGTTTTTTGAATTCTCACATAAAATCATGCATTGTCATTAGATAAAAAAGTAAAAACCAAATAGTCTTTACAAACAAGAAAACAGGTAGTCTCATGAGTCCCAAAATACCAGTAGGTCAGGACAAACCATCAGCTGTCACAAGACCTGTATCTGATCAGTGTCTACAGGGAAAAGCAGAATGAAGTAAAGGGGCCTCAGGTGGACCTGATGAGAACAGAAGAACCCCATATAAACTAAAAGGTAGTCACTAGAAACCATGGCAGTTTGATTTGTGAACAACAGTTAAAGCTAGAAGAGGTTTAGCATATTGTAATAATTAGAGGTAAGTTTTAAGATCCTAATACCCTAAAACCCGACAGAGATATTATCAGTAAACAAAGTCAGATGAATATCCCTCATTAACAT
Organism: Myotis myotis; assembly: GCF_014108235.1. Classification (NCBI taxonomy): domain Eukaryota; kingdom Metazoa; phylum Chordata; class Mammalia; order Chiroptera; family Vespertilionidae; genus Myotis; species Myotis myotis. Next base: position 104,884,097 of record NW_023416324.1, on the reverse strand, counting down.
AAATTTAAAGCTCTTTATTAAATAATGTAAATCATATCCACCAATATATAAAAATAATACATACATTAGTACCAAGTGGAATTTATTCCCAAAATGCAAGATTGATTTAGTTTTTTAAAAAATACTGATAAATAAATTGTAGATCTAAACATAAAAGGTAAAATATTATAAAACTTTTAGAAGTAAACAGGAGAAAATCTTCACAGAACTGGGGTAGATCAAACTACAAAGATTTCTGAGATAAAACTCTAAAAGCTCCTATCATAAAAGCAAACAAATTTAAAAAATTGTCAAAATTGAAAACTTTTGTTCTTCATTTTTAAAGATTTGTTGTAAATTTTTAGTTTAATAAATTATTTAATAAAATATGTAAAATGTGTCTTATGAAGTGACGAGTTAGTGCTGGGGGAGCTGGTTATGGGGCCTCAGATGGATGTGTGAGCATAAGTTCAAGCACCATTGCTTGAGGAAACTGCCCCACTTTCAAAATTCTATTGAACAGAAGCTGGGGGCCCAGATGGAAGCCAGCATGTGGCTGGTGAAGGAGCTGGAGGAAATCCACAGGTGTGGAATTAAAAACTTCTGAGACATCCAGGTTGGTGATGCTAATTTACTGACTTGGCAAGGGCTTATTGTCCCTGAGAACCCTCTATATATAAGGGGGCCTTCAAAATCAAAATCAACTTTACAGCCAAGTACCGGTTCAAACTGCTGGAGATCACATTTAAAATGAAGATCGCTGTATGACTAGGTTTCTCTCTCTATTTTTTCTCATTACAGCAATCCCTATAGCATTTTTTTAATGCTGGCTTGGTGGTGATGTACTCCTTTAGCCTTTTTATTTTTGTATGGGAAGCTCTTTATTTGACCGTCTGTTTTGAATGATAGCCTTGCTGGATATAGTAATCTTAGTCTCAGATCCTTGCTTGCCATTACCTTGTATACTTCATGCCATTCCCTTCTGGCCTGTAGAGTTTCTGATAAGAAATCAGGTGTCAGCCTTATGGGAACACCTTTGTAGGTAACAGTTTTCTTTTCTCTTGCTGCCTTTAAGATTCTCTCTTTGTCTGTAATATTTGGCATTTTAATTATGATGTGTCTGGCCGTGGGCCTGTTTGGGTTCTTCTTGTTTGGGATTCTCCGTGCCTCCTGAAGTTGTGTGAATTTTTCCTTTACCAAGTTAGGGAAGTTTTCTGCCATTATATCTTCAAACACCGTCTCTATGCCTTTTTCCCTTTCTGCCTATTCTGGCACACATGCTATTTGAATATTGTTACATTTCACATTGTCCCACAGCTCCCTTAAGCTGTCCTGTTTTTTAATTGCTTTTTCTTTTGTTCCCAGGAGCATGTCTGTGCAGCATCCACTTACTCTGCTGACATTTTTAATATCCTGGACTTCTCAGTTTTGAGGGCCAATAAACTATTTTGCTTAAACTAAAACAAACAAACAAATAAATAAACACATACATAAATAAATAAATAAAACAAAGATCTGTCACCAGAACATCAATGAAAAGAGGCAAGTTTGTGTACCTGTAATTAGTGTGGAAAACTGAAAGCCAGCAACCAAAACCAACCAAGTGACCCAGGCCCTCCTAGTGCTGGTGGCTGACCCGAGCCCAACCACTGCTTTAGGGTGGACTTAGCTCAAGAATACTCCAAGGATACTAAGAAATTCTGTAAGAACGCTAAAGCATTTACAAGGAAATATGGGGAAAAACCACTCATGGTCAAAAGCCTCGATTTCAGTGAGTGTGAGGAGAGACCGGGCAAACACCTGCAAAGCAGGATTCTGGCAACTGGACACATGCCACTGTTTGTGGCAGTTACTAACTTTCTACAGTTTTTTTAATTAAAACTGGTCTAGTTACAGTAAAGAAAGGATTAAAACTTGAAGATATTCTAAAAAGAAAAGAAAAACTGCCTCTATCTGGCAGCATAGGATCACACTTCATCCCAAAGTAAAATGTAAAAGTAGCTATATGTTTTGAAATTTACAAATATTCTTTTGTAAACACTTATTTTCTAATTCTGACTTTCCTATTTCTTTTTTTATTTCCAGTTTCTTCTCAATTATCAGCTGTTGTTTTATAATTTTCACTCACTTATCCTTGCTTGTTTTTCCATGCTAGATGCTAGAGAGATGCAGAAAGAGCCCATGGTAACTGCTGCTCTTCTTTTCCTCAGTACTTCTTACAGGTATAAAACTGTGTTACAATGTATTTTGTTATAACATACTGTCTCGGTTCCTTTTGGAGTGTTTTTTTTTTTTTTTTTGCTTAAAGTATTACAAAGAGTATTACATATGTCTAGGGTGGAGTGATTTTAATAAATGAGTTTTATCATTGCCATTATTATTATTATTATGGTTATGTAGGTTTTGTAATGGTATCTTTATTTTTTATTTAACTTTTATAAGTTTAAGGTATTAGTACAGCACAATGATTTAACTTACATATTTATGAAATGACTAGAGGCCCGGTGCACAAAAATTTGTGCACTCGGTGGGGGAAGGGGGGGTCCCTCAGCCCGGCCTGTGCCCTCTTGCAGTCTGAGACCCCTCGGGAGATAACGACCTGCTGGCTTAGGCCTGCTCCCGGGTGGCAGAAGGCAGGCCTAATCCCTAGGTGCAGCCCCTGGTTGGGCTCAGAGCAGGGCCGATTGGGGAATTGGGGCGCTGCCCCCTGTCATGCACAGAGCAGGGCAGATTGGGAGGTTGCGATGCCACCCTCAGTCACGCTCAGGATAGGGCCGATTGGGGGGTTGGGGCACCGCCCCCTGTCACACTCAAGGCAGGGTCGATGGGGAGGTTGCAGCGCCACCCCGTTACGCCAATCAGGGGATTGGGGCGCTGCCCCCTGTCACGCACAGAGCAGGGCCTATCAGGGGGTTGGGGAGCTACCCCCTGTCACGCACAGAGCAGGGCCCATCAGGGGGTTGGGGAACTCCCCCCTGTCAGGCACAGAGCAGGGCCCATCAGGGGGTTGGGGAACTCCCCCCTGTCAGGCACAGAGCAGGGCCCATCAAGGGGTTGGGGAGCTCCCCACTGTCATGCACAGAGCAGGGCAGATCAGGGGGTTGGGGCACCGCCCTCTATCACCCACAGAGCAGGGCCGATCAGGGGGTTGGGGCGCCACCACTGTCACACTCAGGGCAGGGCCGATGGGGGGTTGGGGCACCTTCCCCTGTCAGGAACAGAGCAGGGCCGATAGGGAGGTTGTGGCCCCGCCCCCTGTCACACACAGAGCCACAGGGCAATCAGGTGGTTTGGGCTCTCCCCCTGTCATGCTGATCCCGGTGCCGGGAGACCTCGAGACTCCGCTGATCCCAGTGCTGGGAGGCATATTACCCTTTTACTATATAGAATAGAGGCCTGGTGCATGGGTGGGGGCTGGCTGGTTTGCCCTGAAGGGTGTCCTGGATCAGGGTGGGGGTCCCCACTGGGGTGCCTGGCCAGCCTGGATGAGGGGATGATGGCTGTTTGCAGCTGGTCACACACCCTTCAGGGTGGGGGTCCCCACTGGGGTGTCTGGCCAGTCTGGGTGAGGGGCTGAGGGCTGTTTTCAGGCTGGGACTGAAGCTCCAAACTGCTCCTTTTTTTTCTTTTTTCTTTTTTTTAATTCTGAGCCAGCTTTAGCTCTGAGGCTCCAGCTCTTAAGCCTCCACTCCTGAAAGCAGGTATCTGGTTTGTTTAGGTTCTACAATCGAAACTCTGTATCAACTCCAGGTCTGAGATCCCGGCTAGCTGAAAGCTGGTTTCTGGGGTTTTGTTTAGCTTCTATTTTTGTAACTATGTTTCAAACTGCCAGCTCAGAGAACTGCAGCGGCAGGCGGGGAATGTTGGAGTCCTCTGTCACTGAAGCAAGCAAGCCTCATGTTAGTTTCAAGCTGCTGCCTGGCTGCCGGCCGCCATCTTGGCTGACAGTTAATTTGCATATTGCCCTGATTAGCCAATGGGAAGGGTAGCGGTCGTATGCCAATTACCATGTTTCTCTTTTATTAGATAGGATGACCACAATTGACTTTAGTTAACAACCAACATCTATATATAGAAATAAAAGCCCAGTGACTGGATCAGTGGAACAATCAGAACAACCAGAACGAATGGTGGCTATGATGTGCACAGCAACAGCCACCAGCCTGATCTGAGCCCAGATTGGCACCCTCCCCCCCGGCCTGCCCAGCCCCTGATCAGCCCCTAACACCCCTATTGGAGGTATGGCCAGCAGGCCAACCACCCGTGGCCCCTCTCCCTGGCCGGCCCAGTCCAATGGGCCTCCATCAGGGTGGGCCGGCCGGACCCCACCTGTGCACAAATTCGTGCACTGGTCCTTTAATCTCATATAAATACCAAACAAAAGAAGAAATAAAAAATGTTGTTTTTTCCCTTGTGCTGAGAATTCAGAATTTACTCCACAACTTTCAAATATACCATATACCATTGTGTCAACTATAGTCATGTTCTACGTTATATCACTACTAGAGGCCCAGTTCACGAATTCATGCACCAGTGGGGTCCCTTGGCCTGGCCTGTGGGATTGGGCTGAAACAGGCTCTCTGACATCCCCTGAGGGGTCCCGGATTGCGAGAGGGCACAGGCCAGGCCTAGGGACCCCACTGGTGCATGATCGAGCCCGGGGAGGGACGTGGGAGGTTGGCCAGCTGGGGAGGGCCACAGGAGGGCTCCAGGGAGTGCCCAGCCCATCTTGCTCAGTTCCGATTGGTCGGACACCAGCAGCAAGCTCACCTACCATTCAGAGTGTCTGTCCCCTGGTGGTCAGTGCATGTCATAGTGACTGCTTGACTGGTCGACTGTCTGCCCCCCCTGGTGGTCAGTGCACGCCATAGTGAGCAGTTGAGTAGCCTTAGCAAATCATTAGCATATTATGCTTTGATTGGTTGAACGGATGATCAGATGACCAGACACTTAGAATATTAAGCTTTTATTATATAGGATTACTTATCTTATAACTGGAAATTTGTACCTTTTAACCACCTCCAGTTAATTTCCCCTTCACCACCACTACCACCACCGGGAACCGCAAATTTGATCTCTTTTTCTATGAGTTTGGCGTGGGTTTTTTTTTTTTTAAGATTCTACATATAAATGATATCATACAGTATTTGTCTTTCTCTATCTGACTTTATTTTACTTAACTTGATAATTAATGTCCTCAAGTTGCATTTGGATTGTTGCAAATGGCAGAATTTTATTTTTATGGATATATATATATTCTCACATTCTTTACTCATTCATTTGTTGTTCAACACGTAGGTGGTTTCCAAACCTTGGCTATTGTAAATAATGCTGCTGTGAACAGGAAGGTGCACATACCTCTTTGACACAGTGTTTTGTTTCTTTCAGATATATTCTCAGAAATAGAAATAGTAGATCATATGGTAGTTCTGTCCTATATAATAAAAGGCTAATATGCAAACTGTCCCCTTGACCTACCATTAAGAAAACTAAAAGGCAAGGCATAGATTGGGAGAAAACATTATATCTGTCTGTCAAATTACATACATATATATATTATATGTATGTATTTTATTATCACCGTATTGTATTATATTTTATATAAAATTATATATATAAATACTATATAAAGATATAAGTAGTCAGTAAACACATGAAAAATGCTCACCATCAATAGTCATCAGAAAAATGTAAACTGAAATTCAAATGAGTTTTCACACCCTTTCATATGGCTAAGATTAAAATAACTAGAAATACCAAGTGTTGTCAAGGATATGAAGCAACACAAACTCACAAATTTCTGGTGATATTATAAAATAGTACAAAACTTTAAAACTATTTAGCAGTTTCACAACATTTGTTTTAGAACACATGTACACAAATAAATTTATGTCAAGAGATGGCTTAGAGTTGCGGTCGCCAACTGGTCGTCCACGGACCACTGGTGGTCCATGAGGTCTGAAAGGTTGGCAACTACGGGCCTAGAGGAAGGAGCACACCAGCACCTCTACTTCCCCCTACTTCCCCCACAGGCATCTCCTAAACTCTAAAGGATCCTCCTTCCAGGTTTGCAACCAGGCACAATGAGAAGGGGCAGCTGGTCCTGGACAAAGCCCCTGATCCTTCCCCAAGCCCCTTTTCTCTGACTTCTTAATGAGCTAAAGTAGCCCAGCTTAGGCTCATTCCCCTACTTGTTCCCCCTCCAGTTGCTTCTTCTATCTTAGCCCCTTCCTTGTTTCACTGTCCCCAGCTTTAATAAACATCCTCTAAAAATCACTTGGACAAGTATTGTGAAATCTTTCCTGCACCAAACATATCAGCTGGCCCTAGGCATACCCACTCAGGGCTAGGTCCCCTTTTCTGGTAACACTCAGGCTTGTGAACTTGGACTAGAATTAAACCAATGGCTCTCGCTTGCCAACTACAGTTTTTGGGACTTCTCATTCTCAATAATTGCATGAGCCAATAACTGATAATGAATCTTTTCCTGCCAAGTCCCACGGCTCTCCTTATTCCAAAAATACCTAACATATGGTAAAAAAACAACAAAGCCTGAAATTTTACCTTATTCTAAAAATAAAGAGAAAATTATATATAAAAACTCATCTTAGTTGCACACAATGCTAAAAAACTGTGAAACATTACTTATATCTCCTCTCAGGAAAAGAGAAAATCTCTGAAGAATGTGATACAAAACCAAATTATTCCACAAGTTTAAAGCCAACAAATAGGCATTTCAAACTTACAAAAATTAGAGAATAAATTATATTAATTTCAAAAGAACACCATTGAAAGTATTTAAAAAAATAAACTGAAAACTAAACCAAAGTAAAAAAAAAACCTTATATCAAACATTAAAAAATAAAAAATAAGAAAACAATAATTTGACAGAACTAAGACTAAATTATCAGATTAAGAAATTTAAATGGAATAAACTCACCTTGTAAAAGAGAAAACTCTTAGATTGAATCACAAGGAAAAATGCAAGCATAAGCTATTGATTAAACAGGCTTATCTAAAACCAATCCAGAAAGATTGAAAATTAATATTTGGGCATAGACATTTCTGCAAATGCCAAAAAAATGAAAATGGGAAATTTTTGTGCATGTTTGTATGTATTAATTTATTCACAGAAATTGCTAGGATGCTTTTAAATTCCATGTCCTCTTCCAGAAGGGGATACCACCTTTCCCAACCCAAAGTGCAATATAAATATGGTGTTGTGACTGGACTCTGGCCACAGTAAGGTGGTAGACAGGGTACACCTGCTTCTATGCCTGACAATAAAATGTTTTGCGCAATCATCCACTTTTTCTCTTGGCCAGCTAAAAGCAAAAGATCCAGCATAAAATTCTGAGGGGTGTATAGAAGATGGCTTGATCTAATTTACTCTTTTCCAAATATGAATAGATAACTGCAGTTTACACTTGCTCCTCTAGAGAGTATAGCGCTCTATATCAGAAGGAAGCATCTTCAAGGATGACTGCCTCATTCTGTAGCTTATATCTCCTCAAATGCCAGCTATCATTTATCCTTTAACTTTAGGGGAAAGGTAATGTTGAAACATTGCTGGGTAGTGCAATATAAAAACCATATCTGTCATCTACTATCCAATACCCAGAAGTTCTGAACCATCAAAGTCTTGTCCAGCTATTAATATTTTCAGGTCAGCCTAACCATTTGATGAGAATGATCTCATTCCTATCATGTTTCTTTGTCTAGAAAGATTCTTTTTCTTTATTGTGTACTGACTTCACAGGGTTGTTTTTTGGTTCATGTGGCAGCTAATCTCTGCATCTTCTTGATCTTTTAGCTATAAACTAGTTGCTAACTACTGGTTACCAGTTTTGTTACTAAATATATCTTTCTTGTTACTATTTCCTGGTACCACTTTTCAAATCTTTCCTTTAACCCAGATGACATTCTATGATTTTTTTTCTTACAAAGTAGGACTTTCTGGTTTTCTTTTTAAATATCTAAAGAATTTCTGGCTAGAACATTTATAGTTTTGGGGGGTTTTGTGCAGATTATCTAGTCATTGTAGCTAGTGATAAAGGTCTAAATTATGTCAATGTATTAAAATGTGTTTGGGGTAGTAAACGATACCACATTTTAGATTTTAAAGTCCTATTGAACTGCTCTAAAAAATCTCAGCCTTAACCTCAGACAAAATGATGGATGTTATACTTTAAAAGTTTCCTTATTGGATTATTTAAAATTCCTCTTTCTTCTCCTCCCCCATCTGTATGGACTGTCTGCACTTTCTTGGCCCAAATTAAATATTGCTTTAGGAGTATGAGCAACATAATGAATCCCCTCATCTTTTTAGACCCTTGGCTTGGGTAAAATTTAAAAGGACATTATTGGATGCTAAATCATCTTTTGTTACACTTATAAAACTGGCTATGTTCTCCTAGTCTACTCGCCAATGTTATTCCATATCTAAAATCACCATATTGGTCCAGCTGTGGTGGCTCGGTGGATTGAGTGTGGTCCCAAGAAGTCCTGGGTTCAATTCCCAGCAGGTTGTAGCCTCGATCCCCAGTAAGAGGTGGGCAAGATCCCCAGTAGGGGGTGGGCAAGAGGCAGCCAATCAATGATTTTCTCTCATCATTGATGTTTCTAACTCTCTCTCCCTTTCCCTTCCTCTCTGAAATAAAAAAAAAAAGTACATTTTTAAAAATCACCCTATTCTCTTTAAATGAAAAATAAAATGTGGTTTATTATGGAGAGTGTAAATTTGTTTTCACTTAAAGACTGTACTACCTGAATCAATTTACCTTCTTGTGCCTCCTTAACTATTTCTGAAAGACAGGAGACAGCTCATAGTTCCCAGGAAATAGTACACTTCCTAACCAAGTGCCTGTGCCTTGTTAAATCTAAAGGATTTACTAAAATTTTGCTACTACTAAGGTGTTCATAATAAAGTACCACAAACTAGTAGTTAAGCAAATAACCCCAAAATCTATTGTCTCAGTTCTGGAGGCTAGACATTCAAATCAAGATGTCTTGCAGGCTATGCTCCCTTGAAACCCATAGGGGAATTCTTCTTTGATATTCCTAGCTTCTGGTTAGTTTGCCCGCAATTTTTGTGGCATATTTCTGGCTTGCAGTTGCATTACTCCTGCCCTCTATCTGCATAGAGTGTTTTCCCTGTGTATCCTATAGGTAGCATCCCTCCTTTTGGAATGCTGACCTCCACACCAGCAAATCATAAGGTTGTAGGTACAGAAATAAAATTTGAGTAGTGAATCACTAGGGGTAATAGTGAGTGGTGCCACTCCCCATATTTTCCAGGAGCTGTTTATGTCTAACTCTATGCAATCTATGGTGTGGTTTCTCCCATAGCCAGGATTCACAGGTCTGGTAATCAAAGGGTAGAAATAGGAATGATCTATTACTGTGTAAGATAACTGTTTCTATACTCTAAAAGCTTGACCAATTACAGTATTTTGCTGGCTGATTGTTAAAATTAACTCTTAAAATTTTTTAGAAATAAATATAATAACTAATATAAATATATAATTACATATTGCGTATATGGTAAATTTTAAAGGAGAATTGAGCTGAAGTTTATTTGTGCCTTAACTGAATTATTCTTTCAACATCTGTTATTGGTGACTCCTTAATCTTACCATCTCAAATACCTCATTTACCCCCATCAAAGAAAGAAAAAAAAGATAAACTCAATAACCTTTAATAACTCAAGGAAAAGAAATAAATGAATACTACCAGAGAAACCAGTTTTAAAATAAAAAGAGGTAATAATTTTGGACTTTATGCTCTAGAGTTTAAAATACTTTTTCACTAATTTATCAGAGTGAGGACAGCATTATTGCCATGTGCCTTGAGTTCTTACGTACTGGGTACATGATATTTACCAAAGTGTGCAGACACTATTCCATAATTTACTTACCTGTCTTTACCTCTCTAATTATTTATGAAATGCTTCTGCATATACTATTTCACTTCATCAAAAGACCTTTGAAGTAGATTTATTGCCTTTTCATAAATAAGAAAACTAAGGTTCAAGACAGTAACAATTTATGTTTGGTCATATAACGAGTTTAATGTCAAATAAAAAGCTCAGAATTCTGTTTCTTTTTTTTTTCTCCAACAACACAGCTTTCCTGCAATTTTACAAACTGAATATTTTCTAGTGAATATTGTAATAAATATTATTTGATGTATTAAAAGTCTCTTTTAACCTATTGACAATATGCTACTTATGTGAACCTCATTCTAAAATATACAATAGTTTAAAAGTCTAAATTTTATTTATCATTTACTTATTTTTTTTCAGTTCACTTGAATCGTTTAATTAGTACATATTTACTGAACAACATTACAGGCGAAGCCCACCCACAACTATTTCAAACTCATTCTTCCCCTATGTTGTCTTATGTAACCCTTACCACTACGCTAAATTGTAAGAACTATCACACCATTCTATCACAATATTTTATTTATTTATTAAAAAAAATTTTTTTTTAATATATTTTATTGATTTTTTACAGAGAGGAAGGGAGAGAGATAGAGAGTTAGAAACATTGATGAGAGAGAAACATCGATCAGCCGCCTCCTGCACATCTCCTACTGGGGATGTGCCCGCAACCCAGGTACATGTCCTTGACCGGAATGGAACCTAGGACCTTTCAGTCCGCAGGCCGAGGCTCTATATCCACTGAGCCAAACCAGTTTCAGCAATCACAGTATTTTAAAAACACTTCTGGGTTGTTTGAATATTAAAACATTTTATAAAACAATATTAAGAAAGAAAGCAGTTACAACTAAAAATTATTATTTCTTAGTCATGAGAAGATTTTTATAGTTATAGTCTAAAACATCCACCTCATGCATTATACAATGTAATATTCATAAGTGCTTCTTGTGTCCATCCAAGGAGATGTCAAGAGTTGTAGGGGCAATGCTCCTTTTTATATACACTAGAGGCCCAGTGCACGAATTCGTGCATGGGTAGGGTCTGGTGGCCTGGCCCCAGTCGGGGAGGATTGGGGCTGGGCCTGTCAGGAGGAGGAGATGGTGGGAGGTTGGCCGGAGGACCCAGCCCCTAATTGGTGTGGGGGGTCTATCAGGGGCAGAGCTGGCTGAGGGAAGGGGCCTCAGAACGATTGGGGTAGTGGGGGTTGACTGGCCATGAAGAGGGGCCACAGGCAGTTGATCAGCCGGCCCTGCCCCTATTGAGGTAGGAGGGGTGATCTGGGGTAGGGCTGGCTGTGGGGAGGGGCTGCAGGAGGTTGGCTGGCTGGCTCCGCCCCTATTGGGGTGGGGGGGGCAGTCAAGGGCGGGGCTGGCTGGGGGGAGGGGCTGCAGGATTTTGGCTGACAAGCCCCACCTCTATTGGGGGAACAATCAGGGGTGGGGCCAGCCGGGGGGAGGGGCCAAAGGTAGTTGGTCAGCCGGCCCCATCCCCAGATCCTGTCGGATCGCTGGCCACAGTGAGCATCATAGCGACTGGTTGTTCTGGTCATTACGGCATTCCATCGCTGGCTTTTTATATATATAGATTTTCTCTAATAAAGGATGATAAGTCACCAGATGCCAGTGTAATGTAAAAAATCACAGGTATAACTCCTGGAGAAAGTAATTCACTTTGAAAGGAAATGACTGCCCCACTTTGTTTGAAAATAGTCCGTGTGTTAAACTGCCACGTATCGCTGATGATCTAAATTTATACTTGCCTTCCTGGTAGCTTCTCTGAGCTTAAATGCTTATCTGCCAAAATGACCTATCCACTGGGATGACTTAACGAAGCCCTGCCAGAACTCTGTGTCAGCCTTTCATCCCCACCTTAGTAGATGATTAAACTTTAAGGCTCCTGTTTCCTTCACACCCTACATTCAACCTATCTGCAAGAACTGTCTAATTTACTTTCAAAATATATCCTGAGTCTGACCACTTCGTGAAACCTCTGCTGTTACCACCCTAGTTCAAATTACCATTATCTTTCCTCAGAATTACTGCATTAGTCTCCTAAATGTCTGCCTGCTCAGACCATTCCTCTACTATCCAGTCTCTACATGGAAGCTAGGATGATATTTTTACAATGTAAATTCCACCATATCTGTTACCCTACAGCCCAGAATATGTCCCAATGTTCTTACCTTGGCCTAAGACTTATGTACTATGGCCTCATCTTGTATCTCTCCCACTGCTTCACCCACACTATCCTTCCAACTCTTCCTACGAGCACAGAGCACACACATCAAGCTTGTTCAGGCCTCTGAGTCTTCCCACTTGCTATTTCTTTTACCTGTTGCTGGAGATCTTTGCATGATTCAGTTCTGCATTCAGTTATCTGGTCAAATGTTCCCTGAGTTTTTCCTGATTGTTTGCTCTCTCTCTTATCACTTAATTCCTTTAGATTCCTTGAGTCATTTTCTACATAGGAAGTACAGAAAAACCTCAGTTCTCAGACATCTCCTATCCTGAACAATTTGGTTCTTGACCAAGTTGTTCATGGGGAAAATGTCTTGGTTATCCAGTTGTCAAACAAATTTTGGTTTCAACCTGACAATCTTTTTATGCTGACACATTAGGATGACAATAAGCATCTCTCAAGCCACACAAAAGGAGAGAATGTGCCAATGTGAGTCAGGTTACACTAAAACTAGCCTTATTAACATCTTTCAGGAAATTGGGCTGTGAATATTTTTGTGTTCTTTTGTTTTCTTTGAAATGGATGAAGAAAAAAGCACAATTTTAAAACATAAACAGGCCATCAAGAGTGCTGATGTTCCTAAAGGTATGAAAGTGCTCATGAAACAATGATCACAAGCAATTGAAGAAGTAGAAAAGTTGTTGTTGGTTTGGACAAATGAAAAGTAGTTAGCCAGTGGCAGCATTTTGGAGGCAGTAATATGTGAAAAAGCTAAGATGCCATATATTGACCTCCTGAAAGACATCCCTGGAATGATTGCCGAAAGTGATTCCTTTAAGGTTAGTAGGGGGTGGTTCAATAAATTAAGAAGTGTTTATTTATAGATTAAACAGTACATTAGACATGAACTGTAAATAAGAAATGTTAAAACAGGAAATCATTTGGGAGTCTAGAATAAATTAATTAAATTTACATTATTTCTAATGGGAATAATGATTAGGATTTTGAAAAAATCGCTTCTTGAACAGCCTTCTGGAACAAATTAAATTTGAGAACTGAGGTTCCACTGTATTTACTTTTTGTTTCCAGATTAATCATCTTTCTTCTGAAAGAATAGAAGCTTGGTCTTTCTCATGGCTCCATAACCAGTGCCTGGTAGAGTACCCAGTACTTAGACAGAAAAACGAATTTTTGAATGAATACATTTATTTAAATATTAATAGTTATTAAACTGAGGCCAAATAGTTTAATTTTAAAATTGCTGGGGTCCAACCCCAGCAGGTCCAGGGGTCCCCAAAGGTGAGGACGGAGTCGGCGAAGAATATCCACCCTCTTCCTACGGTGGAGTCCTATCCATCCCGAGAGTGGGGCTTACCTAGGGGTCCCTGTTCGGGCGCCAGATGCTGGGGTCCAAACCCAGCAGGTCCAGGGGTCCCCAAAGGTGTGAACGGAGACGGTGAAGAAGGAATGACACAGAGGCAGCATTCAGGTGATCATCATAGTTGGGTTCTCTTGACTGGTTCTTTTTTTAATTTATTTTATTTTATTTTTCATTTTTTAATTATTGCTTACAGTATTACAAAGGGTATTACATATGTGACCCTTTTTTCCCCCCGGCCTTGACAGTCCCCTCGCCTCCCCTACCCCCCAGTGTCGTCTTATGTCCATTGGTTATGCTTATATGCATGCATACAAGTCCTTTGGTTGATCTCATACTCCCCTCCCTCCTGCCCCCAAACCCTCCCCGGCCTTCCCGCTGCAGTTTGACAATCTGTTTGAGGATGCTCTGCCTCTGTATCTATTATTGTTCAAAAGTTTATAATGGTCTCTATTATCCATGAATGAGTGAGATCATGTGGTATTTTTCCTTCATTGACTAGCTTATTTCACTTAGCATAATGCTCTCCAGTTCCATCCATGCCGTTGCACATGGTAAGAGTTCCTTCTTTTTTACAGCAGCATAGTATTCCATCGTGTAGATGTACCACAGTTTTCTAATCCATTCATCTACTGATGGGCACTTAGGCTGTTTCTAGATCCTAGCTATGGTGAATAGTGCTGCTATGAACATATGGGTGCATATATCCTTTCTGATTTGTGTTTCTGGTTTCTTGGGATATATTCCTAGAAGTGGGATCAGAGGGTCAAATGGGAGTTCCACTTGTAGTTTTTTGAGGAAACTCCATAATGTCTTCCATAGTGGCTGCACCAGTCTGCATTCCCACCAGCAGTGCACGAGTGTTCCTTCTTCTCCACATCCTCTCCAGCACTTGTCGTTTGTTGATTTGTTGATGATAGCCAATCTGACAGGTGTGAGATGGTACCTCATTGTTGTTTTGATTTGCATCTCTCGGATGATTAGTGACTTTGAGCATGTTTTCATATGTCTTTTGGCTTTCTGAATGCCCTTTTTTGAAAGGTGTCTATTTAGGTCCGTTGCCCATTTTTTGATTGGATTGTTTATCTTCCTTTTGTTAAGTTGTATGACTTCTCTATAAATTTTGGAGATTAGGCCCTTATCAGATATGACATTGGCAAATATGTTTTCCCACTCAGTGGGTTTTCTCGTTGTTTTGTTGATGGTTTCTTTTGCTGTGCAGAAGCTTTTTATTTTGATGTAGTCCCATTTGTTCATTTTCTCTTTAGTTTCAAGTGCCCTAGGAGCTGTATCAGTGAAGAAATTGCTTCAGCATATGTCTGAGATTTTGTTGCCTTTGGCTTCTTCTAGAATTTTTATGGTTTCCTGTCGTACATTTAAGTCCTTTATCCATTTTGAGTTTATTTTGTGTATAGTGTAACTTGGTGATCTAGTTTCATTTTCTTGCATATATCTGTCCAATTTTCCCAACACCATTTTTTGAAGCGACTATCTTGGCTCCATTGTATGTTCTTGCCTCCTTTGTCAAATATTAATTGAGCATATTGGTTCGGGCCGATTTCTGGGCTCTCTATATGCGTGTTCTTGTGCCAGTACCAGGCAGTTTTGAGGACAGTGGCTTTGTAATACATCTTGATATCTGGTATTGAGGTCCCACCTACTTTGTTCTTTCTCAGGATTGCTGCAGCTATTCGGGGTCTTTTTTTATTCCAGATGAATTTTTGGAGAGTTCGTTCTAGATCTGTGAAGTATGCTGTTGGTATTTTAATAGGAAGTGAGTTGAATTTAGAGATTGCTTTGGGTAGTATGGACATTTTAATGATGTTGATTCTACCAATCCATGAACACGGTATGTTCTTCCATCTGTTTATGTCTTCCTCTATCCCTTTTTTCAACGTCCTGTAGTTTTCTGAGTAGAGGTCTTTTACCTCTTTAGTTAAGTTTATTCCTAGGTAGCTTAATTTTTTTGGTGTGATGGTGAATGGGATTGTTTTTATAATCTCTCTTTCTGAAAGTTCACTATTGGTGTATAGAAATGCCTCAGATTTCTTGAGGTTAATTTTGTATCATGCTACATTGCCAAATTCATGTATTAAGTCTAGTAGCTTTTTGATGGAGTCTCTAGGGTTTTGTATGTATAATATCATGTCGTCTGCAAATAAGGAAAGTTTTACTTCCTCTTTTCCAATTTGAATGCCTTTTATTTCTTCTTCTTGCCGAATTGCAATGGCTAATACTTCCAGTATTATGTTGAACAGGAGTGGTGAGAGTGGGCATTCCTGTCTTGTTCCTGTTCTTAGGGGAAATGGTGTTAGTTTTTGTCCATTGAGTATGATGTTGGCTGTAGGCCTATCATATATGGCTTTTATTATGTTGAGGTATGATCCTTCTATTCCCGCCTTGCTGAGAGTTTTTATAAAAAATGGGTGTTGGATTTTGTCAAATGCTTTTTCTGCATCAATTGATATGACCATGTGGTTTTTTTTCTTTCAATTTGTTTATGTGATGTATCACGTTTATTGATTTGCAGATATTGTACCATCCTTGCATCCCTGGGATAAATCCTACTTGGTCATGGTGTATGATCTTTCTGATGTACTGCTGGATCCGACTTGCTAAGATTTTGTTGAGGATTTTGGCATCTATGTTCATGAGGGATATTGGCCTGTAATTCTCTTTCATTGTGTTGTCTTTCCCTGGTTTTGGTATTAGGGTGATGCTGGCTTCATAGAATGAGCTTGGAAGTGTTCCTTCCTCTTGAATTTTTTGTAGTAGTCTGAGGAGGATAGGTTTTAGTTCTTCCTTGAATGTTTGGTAAAACTCCCCTGTGAAGCCGAAACCGGTTTGACTCAGTGGATAGAGCGTCAGCCCGCGGACTGAGAGGTCCCGGGTTCGATTTCGGTCAAGGGAATGTACCTGGGTTGCGGGCACATCCCCGATTGGGGATGTGCAAGAGGCAGATGATCAATGTTTCTCTTTCATCGATGTTTCTAACTCTCTCTATCTCTCTCCCTTCTTCTCTGTCAAAAATCAATAAAAATATATTAAAAAAAAAAAAAAAACAACTCCCCTGTGAAGCCGTCTGGTCCTGGGCTTTTGTTTGATGGAAGCTTTTTGATGACTGCTTCAATTTCTTCCATTGTTATTGGCCTATTGAGATTTTTAGATTCTTCCTGATTGAGTTTTGGAATGTTGTATTTTTCTAGGAATTTGTCCATTTCCTCCAGGTTGTCTTGTTTGTTGGAGTAGAGCTGTCCATAGTATTTTTTAACAATCATTTGTATTTCTGTGGGGTCTGTTGTTATTTTGCCTCTATCATTTCTGATTTTGTTTATTTGGGTCCTCTCTCTTTGCTTCTTGGTGAGTCTGGCTAGAGGTTTGTCAATTTTTTTTATCCTTTCTAAGAACCAGCTCTTGGTTTCATTGATTTTCTGTATTGTTTTTTTCGTCTCTATGTCATTTATTTCTGCTCTAATCTTTATGATCTCCTTCCTTCTGCTCACTCCGGGGTTTTCTTGTTGCTGTCTTTCTAATTCTTTGAGTTGTAGAGTTAGGTGATTTACTACCATTTTTTCTTGTTTTTTGAGATAGGCCTGTAGAGCTATAAACTTCCCTCTCAGGACTGCTTTCATTGTGTCCCATAGTTTTGGTTTGTTGTGTTTTCATTGTCATTAGTTTCCAGGATGTTTTTGATTTCTCTTTGATCTCATTGTTAACCCAATCAATATTTAATAACATGCTATTCAGCTTCCAAGTGTTTGAGTATTTGGGGTTGTTTTTATTGTAGTTTATTTCTAATATTATGCCATCGTGGTGTGAGAAGATGCTTGGTATGATTTCAGTCTTCTTGAATTTGGGGAGACTGTGCTTGTGACCCAGTATGTGGTCTATTTTTGAATATGTCCCATGAGCATCAGAGTGGAATGTATATTCCGTGGCTTTGGGGTGAAGTGTCCTGAAGATGTCAATTAAGTCCATCTGATCTAGTGAGTCATTTAGGATTGCTGTTTCTTTGCTGATTGTTTGTCTAGAGGACTTATCCAGTGATGTCAATGGTGTATTAAAGTCCCCTACTATGATTGTATTGTTGTCAATCTCTCCTTTGATATCTTCCAGGAGTTTTTTTTATGAATTTGGGTGCTCCTGCATTGGGTGCATATATGTTTACCAGAGTTATATATTCTTGTTGTATTTATCCCTTTAGTATTATGAAGTGGCCTTCCTTATCTCTTGTTATGGCCTTCACTTTGAGGTCTATTTTGTCCGATATAAGTATTGCTACCCCAGCTTTCTTTTCCTTTCCATTTGCCTGAAAGATATATTTCCATCCCTTCACTTTCAGTCTGTGTGAGTCCCTTCTAATGAGGTGGGTCTCTTGTAGACAGCAGATGTATGGGTCATGTTTTTTTATCCATTCAGCCACTCGATGTCTTTTGTTTGGAGCATTTAGTCCGTTTATGTTTAAAGTTATTATTGAAAGGTACTTGTTTGTAGCCATTTCTTTTTTTGTGTGGCTGTTTTCTTTCTGAGCTTTTTATTTTTTCTTTTCACACCAGTCCCTTTAGCATTTCTTGCATTGCTGGCTTGGTGGTGATAAACTCCATTAGCCTTTTTTTGTCTGTGAAGCTTCTTATTTCCCCTTCAATTTTGAATGATAGCCTTGTTGGATAGAGTATTCTTGGATTCAGTCCTTTGCTTTGCATCACTTTGTAAATTTCCGTCCATTCTTTTCTGGCCTGATGTGTTTCTGTTGAGATATCATTTGATAATCTAATGGGAGATCCCTTCTATGTAACTTTCTGTCTCTCTGTTTCAGCCTGTAAGATTCTCTCTTTGTCCTGAACATTTGCCATGGTAATTATGATGTGTCTTGGTGTGGGTCTTATCAGGTTCACCTTGTTTGGGACTCTCTGGGCTTGTGTGACTTTTTTCTTCCCCACCTCAGGGAAGTTTTCTGATATTATTTCTTCGAGTAGGTTTTCTAATCCTTCTTCATCTTTCTGTTGTTCTGGCACCCCTATTATTCATATGTTGTTTTGTTTCATGTTGTCCCAAAGCTCCCTTAGGCTCTCCTGCTGTCTTTTAATTTTTTTCTCCAATTGCAGTACAGTTTGGGTGTGTTTTGCTTCCTTGTCTTCTAATTCACTAATTCGGTCCTCCGCTTTTCCTAGTCTACTGTTGATACTTTCAATGGTGTTTTATATTACAGCTATATCACTCTTCATTTCTTCTTGGGTCTTACTTAAGTTCTTGATTTTTTCATCTGTTTCTTCTAGCTTCTTGCATATGTTATTGATTTTTTCCTCTGTCCGGTTTATGCACTCTAGGACCCTTATTCTGAATTCTTTTTCTGTTATGTTGCATGCCTCTGTATCACTTAGCTGCTTTTCTGGCGAGTCCTCTTTTTCTTTCCTTTGGGGGTTTCTTTGTCTACCCATGTTTGATCTCACTGACATATCTAGACGTTGAATCGTTCAGTGGCTGCTCCCTGGGTGGTAGTGACTCCTTGGGCTGTGGTTGCTCTTCAGGTGGTTGTGGTAGCAGCTGCTCCTCAGTTGGCAGCAGCTCCTCTGGTAGGTGCTGTTCACAGATGTGGTGGCTCTTCTGGCTGGTGGGGGGAGGTTTCACGTACAGCTGCTGTTCCTCAGACAGAGGTTGTGGTGCTCAGAAGGCTGCTGTTGCTTGGATCTGCTGCGTTGATTTAAAGGCAAAAAATACAACACAACAAGGCACCACGTACCAGGCACTAAACACAAATATATTCAAGATATTAATAACCCCAAATAAAGGTGACCACCCGATTTAAGAGAATTAGGGGATAAGGAAGATAGAAGAGAAAAAGATAAAAGACTAAAAAGAAAAGAAAAAAAAAGTAGGGACCAAAAAAAGGAGTGCAAAAATTAAACTGGGAAAAAGGAGGGGGGAAAATAAAAGAGAGAAAAGAAAAGAAAAAAAATAGTGAAAAGAGAGAATGAAGTGGAAGAGGGGAAGAGACTATTTATATGAGGAGAAAACTCCTATAGAACCGCCTCTAATCCCAACAAATTGCAGCAACAGCTCACTGGAGATGAATGCAAACTGGAAACAACCAATAATATCAAGAGAGACAAGGGAAAACAGAAGCACAAAAATAACTGGGGGGGATGGGTGGAGGGAGGAGAAAAACCAGCAGAAAAAAATAAAAATAAAAAGCAAAACAGCCTCACAGCCAGTCCTAAAACACACACACACACACACACACACACACACACACACACACAGACACACACAACAAAACAAGCAACAACAACAAAAAAACAATATACTCAACAATCAAGCAAACAGCAGCAAAACAATAGAAAGATAAAAGAAGAAAAAAAATTTTGGATAGTGAAGATAAGGGGTATGTGTATAAAGATTTAGAGCAGTGAATTGGAAATAGGATATATAAGTAGGGTGAAATTTTCACAGGAGATAAACAGAAGGAATAGGGAAAATATAAAGCAGGAATAGGGTAAGAGAAACAGGACAACAAAAGGGGAAAAGTGAGGGAGAGGGTTTTAGCATAGAGGTAAAATTGAGGTAGGGAAAATTGTTGCTAAAGGAACGATGAAAATAGAATGGAGAACACTAATCCCAAAATAATATAAAGAGAAAATAAAATGGCACTTTAAAAAATGGTAAAATGGTAGCAGTAATAATACTGGTTAAAAATAAGAATGTAGTAATTAAAAGGGTAAAATCAGGTGATGGAAAAAGAAGAAAAAAAAACTTGGTTTCTTAGTTAAAAGGTGAAAAAAGAAAAAAAAATTTGCAGTAGTGAAGGCCCTTCGGTTCTTCTACTCGTCAGTCTGGGTCGCCTTAGTCCTGCCAGGTATTCAGGAGAGTGTTGAATTTCCCTGCGATACACTGTTCTTCTGTGTTGTAAACCACAGTCCCTATTTTAAAGCAGGCCGTATTTGCTTCCCAGACTGCCTTATTTTGTGTTTAGCAAAGAGTCAGTTTGTGGCTCAGCCTCTGGGTGGCAGTGTTCTGGGGTTGGCCTCTGAGGCTATAGGACTTCTCTATCGCACTTAAAACTGGTTTGGGGAGGTCAACTATCCAGAGCTCTTTCTTTAATCGTTACCCTGCTCTGTGTTGTTGCTGGGATTGAAAATCCCTCTATAGGCCAGATCCTGTTAACTCCCAGGGACTGATCAGATTATTTTAATCCTTGATCTCGTTCAGGGTGGAATCTGGGTGTGGCTGTGCTCCTTGCCTGGAGGCTAGGTAGGGGAGTCCCACCCTCCAGAGAGAATGGCTGCCCCGATCCTGGGCACTCAATTTGCTGCCACCTCTCCTGGCCCCCCCTCTCTCCTCAGTCTCTCCCCAGATTCCACTCGTCCGCACCTTCTCCCTCTCTTCAGCACAGGTGAGTGTCTGTATCCGAAATGTCTTATGAACAGGATTCAGTGAAAATAAACAAGCAAACGCCGGCTCCTGACGTTCTACAAGCTCTTCTATTACCGGCACTGCATGCTCTGGTCAGCTCTTCAGGCTGCCTCCTTTAGGCTCAGTCCTCCGTGATCACAGAACCCGGATTTCAAATCCCCCAGCGGCGCCAGGAATCCTGTGGATCTCCTTTCCCCAGTCAGGGGCTGTGCCTGTCCCAAGGGATGCGGCTGTCTGCCACGCGGTCTCCCTCTAACCCTCTGGGCTCAGAGGTCTGGCATACTTTCCTGCCGGGATCCCTGGTTTTTTACCTTTCCAGGGGAGCTCTGCCCTTCCCGGCTGCAAACCGTCTCACCAGTTGAGTAGTTTCGCCAATTTGGGGTGGGTGTTATTAGTTTCAGCTGCTTACTCCATTTGCTCCGGGAGATGACCTGGGACGTGTCTGCCTATATCGTGGCCATCTTTGGAATCTTGCCTGGTTCTATTGCCAGGTTCTGTAGCCAGGTTCTGTCTCTAGGTTCTTCAGCCAGGTTCTCTCACTAGGTTCTGTGTCTAGGTTCTGTCTCCAGTTTCTGTCCAGGATCTTTTGCCATGTTCTCTCCAGTGAAGTTCTGTCTCTAGGTTCTGTGTAGGTTCTGTGTCTAGGTTCTGTGTCTAGGTTCTGTATGTAGGTTCTGTCTCTCTTGGTTCTGTCTTCTAAGTTCTGTGTCCTGTTGTCTTGTTACATCTGTATTTATACCAGTTGATTCCAATCCTTTCAATCTCTATTCCAAAGGTTAGGGCATTTCTTATCTCCATTCCAGGGAGTAAAGATTATGTAGCTTAAGCATGATTGTTCGTAGTTGAAGTGATTAACTACCCGCCTGGCACTTAGTTAAGGGGTTTTATTCCCTCCCTAACTTCGGGGGAAAATCCTTACCTGGGGAAACAACCTTTCTCGGAGAGGTGACCTTGGTTAAAACACATAGCGCCAAGAAGGTGAGCAAACATATTAATAACAATATGCCATATACACCAGGTCCCTTGAAACAGCAAGGATGGACCGGCTCCCGGCATAAAATGTATATGCTAACTTAATAAAAAAGTTATATTGCTTTGGAAAAGTTTCAGTTAAAATTGTATGCAATTTGCTTCACTGAAGAGTTGACCTGAGTCAATCAACCATTAATACGCACAGATGGTAGCAGGTGCAGGCATTGCAAAAATAGAGGACTAAGCAAATACAATTTGTCTTCATCAATAGCAGTGGTTCTCAGCTTGGCCATGAATTAGAATAATCTCAGGAGATTATAAATGTCCGAGAAAGAGTCCAGACCCCAGAGCGAGTAATTCAGAATTTTTGAGGGTTGCATCTCATACTCCATTAACATTTTTCAGAAGTTCCCCATCTGATTATAATGGAAAACTAAGATAGAGAACCATTGATCTATGATGTAGGGTTTTTTTCCAAAACTATTCCTGATGTTGAGAAGAGTATAGGAGGTATACAGATGAATGAATGAGTGAATTAACGAAAAGGGTGTTGATAGCCAACTGGACTCCTGAACATCACTTGAAAACCATTCAACAGGCTTGGCCTATCAGCAAGGCTACTAGCTTTAGCAAATAAAAAGTTCCTGGTTCAACTTGAAATTTAGAAAAAAATGACACTTTTTTTTTTGTAAAGTATGTCCCAAATATTATAGAGACATACCTATACTAAGACACTATATTCATTATTTGCCTGAAATTGAAATTTAATTGGGAATCCTATACTTTATGTGGCAACCCTGCTCACTGATGAGGAAACAGTTAGCAAAAATCAGCATGTTATTAAAATATGTAAAACAATTCACTGTTGAAGTGGTAATTTAAACTCTTCTATCTTCAGCTATATAAACCTACAATAAAAATAGTCTATTATCCTTAGGAATGAAGTTAATTTTGCCTTTTTTAAAGTATTGATACAGTAACATAGAGATGAGGTGAGTTCTTGTGCATTATAGCTTTTCTAAATGAACACATAATTTAAATTCTTCAGTATGTGTTTTTTAATGTTTTTTTTAAATTTTGTTTTATTGCATAAAATATTACAAAGAGTAGTACATATGTCTCCTTTTTATTTTCTCCCTTGACCTTCCCCTGGCCTCCCCTACCCCCCAGTGTCTTGTGTCCATTGGTTATGCTTATATGCATGCATATAAGTCCTTTGGTTGATCTCTTACTCCCCCACAACCCTCCCGGCCTTCCTGCTGTAGTTTGACAGTCTGTTCGATGCTGCTATGCCTCTGTATCTATTTTTGTTCATAAGTTTATAATGGTCTTTATTATCCATGAGTGAGTGAGATCATGTGGTATTTTTCCTTCATTGACTAGCTTATTTCACTTAGCATAATGCTCTCCAGTTCCATACATGCCGTTGCAAATGGTAAGAGTTCCTTCTTTTTTACAGCAGCATAGTATTCCATCGTTTAGATGTACCACAGTTTTCTAATCCATTCATCTACCAATGGGCACTTAGGCTGTTTCCAGATCTTAGCTATGGTGAATTGTGCTGCTATGAACATATGGGTGCATATATTCTTTCTGATTGGTGTTTCTGGTTTCTTGGGATATAGTCCTAGAAGTGGGATCACAGGGTCAAATGGGAGTTCCATTTGTAGTTTTTTGAGGAAACTCCATACTGTCTTCCATAGTGGCTGCACCAGTCTGCATTCCCACCAGCAGTGCAGGAGGGTTCCTTTTTCTCTGCATCCTCTACAGCACTTGTCGTTTGTTGATTTGTTGATGATAGCCATTATGACAGGTGTGAGATGGTACCTCATTGTTGTTTTGATTTGAATCTCTCGGATGACTCGTGACTTTGAGCATGTTTTCATATGTCTCTTGGCTTTCTGAATGTCCTCTTTTGAAAAGTGTCTATTTAGGTCCTTTGCCCATTTTTTGATTGGATTGTTCATCTTCCTTTTGTTAAGTTGTATGAGTTCCCTATAAATGTTGGAGATTAAACCCTTATAGGTAATAACTTTGGCAAATATGTTCGCCCATGCAGTGGGCTTTCTTGTTGTTTTGTTGATGGTTTCTTTTGCTGTGCAGAAGCTTTTTATTTTGATGTAGTCCCATTTGTTTATTTTCTCTTTAGTTTCCAATGCCCTAGGACCGTGGTTGGCAAACTGCGGCTCTCTAGCTACATGCGGCTCTTTGGCCCCTTGAGTGTGGCTCTTCCTAAGCCTTAGGAGTACACTAATTAAGTTAATAACAATATACCTATCTATACAGTTTAAGTTTAAAAAATTTGTCTGTCAAAAGAAATTTCAATCGTTGTACTGCTGATATTTGGCTCTGTTGACTATTGAGTTTGCTGACCACTACCCTAGGAGCTGTATCAGTGAAGAAATTGCTTTGGCATGTGTCTGAGTGCCGGGAGCCAGTCCATCCTTGCTGTTTCAAAGGACCTGGCATATATGGCATACTGTTCTTAAAGTGTTTGCTCACCTTCTTGGCACTATGTGTTTTAACCAAGGTCTCCTCTCTGAGAAAGGTTGTTTCCCCAGGTAGGGATTTTTTTCCCTGAAGTCAGGGAGGGGATAAAACTCCTTAACTAAGTGCCAGGTGGGTAGTTAATCACTTTAACTACAAACAATCATGCTTAAGCTACATAATCTTTACTCCCTGGAATGGAGATAAGAAACGCCCTAACCTTTGTAATAGAGATTGATAGGATTGAATCAACTGGTATAAATACAGATGTAATAAGACAGCAAGAGACAGAACTTAGAATACGGAACCAAGAGAGACGGAACCTAGGCACAGAACCTACACAGAACGTTCTCTAGAGACAGAAGAACTTCGCTGGAGAGAACATGGCAAAAGATCCTGGACAGAAACTGGCATCAGAACCTAGAGACAGAACCTAGCGAGAGAACATGGCAAAAGATCCTGGACTGAACCTGACTACAGAAATTGGCAAGAGAACCTGACTAGAACCTGGTAACTGAACCTGGCTGGAGAACCTGGACAGAACCTGGCTGGAGAACCTAGCGAGGGAACATGGCTACAGAACCTGGCTGGAGAACCTGGAGAACCTAGCAAGAGAATATGGACACAGAACCTGGCTGGAGATCCTGAGCAGAACCTCTCTGGAGATCCAGACCAGAACTTGGCTGGAGATCCTGGCTGGAGATCCTGGCTAGGCTGCTGCTCAACTGAACGCTGTCTCTGTGTCATTCCTTCTTCGCCGATCCGTCCACACCTTTGGGGACCCCTGGACCCGCTGGGGTTGGACCCCAGCATATGGCGCCCGAACAGGGACCCCTAGGTAAGCCCCACTCTCGGGATGGATAGGACTCCACCGTAGGAAGAGGGTGGATAGTCTTCGCCGACTCCGTCCACACCTTTGGGAACCCCTGGAACAGGATTCCCCTAGGTAAGCCCCCCCCTTGAAAACCCCCACACTCGGGACGGATAGGACTCCACCAGGGTGCTACAGACCCCCCTATAAAGAATAAGTAGGGTAAGAAGGTGGATAGTACAGAACTTAGATTGAGAAGATGTGCCATACTGAGTGCAAAGAAAGAAGAATCTGTATTGATCTTTAGATTAAGAAGATGTGCCATACTGAGTCTAAAGAATTAAGACTCTGTATTGATCTTTTTTTTTTTATTTAAATCTTTATTGTTCAGATTATTACATTTGTTCCTCTTCCCCCCCCCCATAACTCCCCTCCTCCCAGTTCCCGCCCCACCCTCCGCCCTCACTCCCCACCCACTGTCCTCATCCATAGGTGCATGATTTTTGTCCAGTCTCTTCCCGCATCTCCCACACCCCTTTCCCCCCCAGGAATAGTCAGTCCATTCCCTTTCTATGTCCCTGATTCTATTATAATCACCAGTTCATTCTGTTCATCAGATTATTTATTCACTTGATTCTTAGATTCACTTGTTGATAGATGCATATTTGTTGTTCATAATTTGTATCTTTACCTTTTTCTTCCTCTTCCTCTTCTTAAAGGATACCTTTCAGCATTTCATATAATCCTGGTTTGGTGGTGATGAACTCCTTTAGCTTTTCCTTATCTGTGAAGCTCTTTATCTGACCTTCAATTCTGAATGATAGCTTTGCTGGATAAAGTAATCTTGGTTGTAGGTTCTTGGTATTCATCACTTTGAATATTTCTTGCCACTCCCTTCTGGCCTGCAAAGTTTCTGTTGAGAAATCAGCTGACAGTCGTATGGGTATTCCCTTGTAGGTAACTGAGTTTCTTTCTCTTGCTGTTTTTAAGATTCTCTCTTTATCTTTTGCTCTTGGCATTTTAATGATGATGTGTCTTGGTGTGGTCCTCTTTGGATTCCTTTTGTTTGGGGTTCTCCGCGCTTCTTGGACCTGTAAGTCCATTTCTTTCACCAGGTGGGGGAAGTTTTCTGTCATTATTTCTTCAAATAGGTTTTCAATATCTTGGTCTCTCTCATCTTCTGGCACCCCTATAATTCTGATGTTGGTACGCTTGAAGCTGTCCCAGAGGCTCCTTACACTATCCTCGCATTTTTGGATTCTTTTTTCATTTTGCTTTTCCAGTTGGGTGTTTTTTGCTTCCTCGCATTTCAAATCATTGACTTGATTCTTGCGCTCCTCTGGTCTGCTGTCGGGAGTCTGTATAATATTCGTTATTTCAGTCCGTGTATGCTTAATTTCTAGTTGGTTCCCCAATATAAGATCGAGGGTCTCATTAGTTTTCTTGTAGATCTCATTAAGTTTATCGGCGGCTTCTAAACAGTTCTTGAGAGACCTTAAAAGTGTGGTTCTGAACTCTATATCTTCCATTGACAATTTTGTCCTGTTTCTTTGTCTCCGCATTTTGTTATGCTTCCTTGGTGCACCCCCTAGTGGTCTTTGTTCGCAGTTTTATAGTTAAATCTTGATTGTTGTAGCTAATTCCAGGGAGGGTTTGACCTCCAGGCCAAGTGGCTATGAGAATCAGCTGTGTCAGCAGTGAGAGAACTTCTGTCCTCTAGGGAGGTGCTAATCTGGCGTTTGCCTGAGGCTATCCGGCAAATGCCTGTGTGCAGGGCTTGGGCGGGGCGGGTCGCACAGGATCAACAGGGTGGGCCGGAGAGAGCAGTTATGGCGGCTCTCAGTCCTGTCCCCAGGGGCTCTGCCTCTCTGAGTGCCAGCACCCGCTGCAAAGCTCAGAGAGAAAGCTGCACTCGCTCTGACCGAAGCCAGACAGTCCCGCTTCTCCCGTTTGAGTCTGGGTCCCTAGTGACTCGCCCGGATCTGGAGCTCAGAGTCTCTGACTCCCTCCCGATTGAAAACGCCAACCGCGCCCTCCGCCGCCAGCCCGCTCCGCGCACTCTGCACCTCAGAATTTGACTTCAGCACTGCGCCTCCTCTGAGTGTCCGTATGCGTTTCTCTTTCCTCCTAGTTGTAGGACTTCCACTCAGCCAGCGTTCCTGTAGTTCTGGGTGATGTCCCTTCCGTTTTTTGGTTTCACTTTTGAAGTAGTTGTTCAAAGCAGCAAACTCCGGCCTTAACCTATGCCGCCATCTTGGTTCTCTATTGTATTGATCTTTTAACACATATGCTTGCTAGCAGAGGAATTAAGGTTACTCCCAGTCAGATGGAACATTTTATACAAGAAATACGTCCATGCTTTTCTGAGGAAGGAAAGGTGCCGGAAAGGTAAATGTAAAGGCATGGGAGAAGGTAGGCCCAAGGTGCCTTATCCTTAACCCCACTGCAGCCTTTCCACCCCGGGAAAGTGCAGGATTGGCAAGCTCTCCCTGGGGTGATAGATCAGGACTCAGGTAATAGTGGAAAGCGCCAATCCTACTCTTAAAATGGATACAAGAGAGCATTTGGGATTTTTCTTTTTAATGCCTGCTTTTAAAAAATAAAAAAGGGGGAATTTGCCGGGAGCCGGTCCATGCTTGCTGTTTCAAGGGACCTGGCACATATGGCATACTGTTCTTAATATGTTTGCTCACCTTCTTGGCACTATGTGTTTTAACCAAGGTCTCCTCTCTGAGAAAGGTTGTTTCCCCAGGTAGGGATTTTCCCCTGAAGTTAGGGAGGCAATAAAACCTCTTAACTAAGTGCCAGGCGGGTAATTAATCACTTTAACTACGAACAATCATGCTTAAGCTACATAATCTTTACTCCCTGGAATGAAGATAAGAAACGCCCTAACCTTTGTAATAGAGATTGATAGGATTGAATCAACTGGTATAAATACAGATGCAACAAGACAGAACTTAGAATACAGAACTCAGAACACAGAACGAAGAAGACAGAACTCAGAAGAAGGAACCTACACAGACAGAAGAACTTTGCTGGAGAGAACATGGCAAAAGATCCTGGACTGAACCTGACTACAGAAATTGGCAAGAGAACCTGACTAGAACCTGGTGACTGAACCTGGCTGGAGAACCTGGACAGAACCTGGCTGGAGAACCTAGCGAGGGAACATGGCTACAGAACCTGGCTGGAGAACCTGGAGAACCTAGCAAGAGAACATGGACACAGACCCTGGCAGGAGATCCTAAGCAGAACTTCACTGGAGATCCAGACCAGAACTTCGCTGGAGATCCTGGCTGGAGATCCTGGCTAGGCTGCTGATCAACTGAACACTGTCTCCGTGTCCTTCCTTCTTCGCCGACTCCGTCTACACCTTTGGGGACCCCTGGACCTGCTGGGGTTGGACCCCGGCATCTGAGATTTTGTTGCCTTTGGATTCCTCTAATGTTTTTATGGTTTCCCATCTTACACTTAAGTTCTTTATCCATTTTGAGTTTATTTTTGTGTATGGTGTAAGTTGGTGGTCTAATTTCATTTTTTTGCATGTATCTGTCCAATTTTCCCAATACCATTTATTGAAGAGACTGTCTTGAGACTTGTCTATGTCCCTTCTATGTTCTTGCCTCCTTTGTCAAATATTAATTGAGCATAGTGGTTCAGGTCAATTTCTGGGTTCTCTATTCTATTCCATTGATCTATATGTGTGTTCTTGTGCCAAAACCAGGCAGTTTTGAGAACAGGGGCTTTGTAATACAGCTTGAGATCCGGTTTTCCTGGGTTCTTAGCTGTCCCTGGGTGCCGTGGTTGCAGGGTCTCTGGATGTATCCGCTTCCCATAACAGCCACTCAAGATGGCGCAGTCTCCGCGCCTGAGCAGGCTGCTCTGGGAGAGATTTCAGCAGCAGGGGAGGAGGCTGCCCAGTTAGCGGAGCCCGATACGGCAGTCTCCAACAGTTCCCTGGAGTATAGCTATTGCTCACCCACAAATTTACACTCTCAGTACGTCCACACACTCTCCTTTCGTTCTCTCACTCTCACACTGTCTTGCAGTCTGCTTTCCTGTTGGCAGCCATTTTCAAGGTAGATCTTCAGTATGTGTTTTTGAACTATCAAATCTCGTACTCTGCAGCGGTTCTCAACCTGTGGGTTGCGACCCTTTCACAGGGGTCTTCTAAGGCCATCGGAAAACACATATCTAATTACATATTGTTTTTGTGATTAATTACTATGCTTTAATTATATTCAATTTGTAACAATGAAAATACATCCTGCATATCAGATATTTACATTATGATTCAAAACAGTAGCAAAATTACAGTTATGAAGTAGCAACGAAAATAATTTTATGGTTAGGGCTCACCACAACATGAGGACCTGTATTAAAGGGTTGCGGCATTAGGAAAGTAGAGAACCACTGCTCTAGAGTAGAAATACAAAAATTCTCAGGGTTTTAAGACCTGTGAAGCACCCTTTCAGCATGACTCTGAATCAGGGACACATCCAGATGCTCCTTCTGGAATTCTCTCCATGTCCCTAGGAAGTGTAAGAAAGACAAGAACCCCTCAGGTATTTTCTGCTCATTATGCTGTCCACCTAAAACTAAAGTTAAATGGTAATAATGAATAAGATTTTACTTTAATGCTGGAAAAATAAAATGATTGAAACAAATCAGTTGAATAATTGGTCATGTAAGCAGAAGACACTGCCTTTTTTCTTAAAAGATCCATTCAAGTTCCAATTCTTTGCAAATGTCAGGTAAACACCTTTCCACCACCAGGTGGAATACTAATGTGTTCATGAATTCTCCAATGAATGGATGACACAAAGAATGATAAATTATGGTTCATTATGCCTATGGAAAGAATGGAATGATGACAAGACAAAATGGGCAAGGCTATTCACATTTTTAGTGTTTTCTTTCCTCCACCAAATTGCACAGTATGGGCCGATTCCTCTGCTTCCTGCACAAGGTGCAGGAAATGGCTGGCTGAGAGTTAGGCAGTCAAAAATGTTAGGGTCACCGAAAGAGGAATGCACTAGGCCAAAAGGGGTAAAGAAGTATGAGTTTATTAGGTCATCTGGAAACCCAGATGGGCTGAGCCCCAAACTGGCGCCAGCCCCCAAAGACGGGAAATCAGAGGTTTTTAAAGGACTCTAGATGGGCTTTTCCTGGGTAGAGAATTCTCTTTGCAGGTCTAGATTGTGGAAAACTCCAGAGGGGAGAGATAATGGTCTTAGCAAGTGGAATGTGGTCTAAGCAAGTGGAATGTCCATTGTGAAGTGGCCTGAAGGTCAGTTCCCAGGGGAGGGGATGTTAATTCAATTATTTGATCAGACCTAACACTCTAGTGTTTTTGTTTTATGGAATAGAGACAAAGATCAAATCTTCTGTATTTACTTCCTGCTGAGGGAGGATGTCAAAATCACAGAGGAATGGACTTTGATAGTAGTCGGCTGGATGAGGGGTGCAGCAGCATGATTTCCCCAAGAGACTGGTTGGTGAAAGCTCGAAAGCAGTCCTGTTGAGTGACTTGGGAGGTAAAAGCTGGTCCTGAGGCTGCCGCAACATCACTTGTCTGGTTTTGCTGCTTTTCTGGGCCTGGAGCTGAAATACAAAAGCCCTAGATGTTATCTTTAGGGAGTAAAAGATCAGGACTCTAAGTTGCCTGACTAGTGATATGAAAGGGGAAGATAGTTTACCCTGGGGGTGAGATTCTTGTTTTCCCAGTATAGCCTCTTGCTGGGTATCCACAGCTTTCTTTTTTTTTTTAAATTAAATCTTTATTGTTCAGATTATTACTTTTGTTCCTCTTTTTCCCCCCCCATAACTCCCCTCCTTCCAGTTCCCATCCCACCCTCCGCCCTCACTCCCCACCCACTGTCCTCATCCATTGGTGCACGATTTTTGTCCAGTCTCTTCCGGCATCTCCCACACCCCTTTCCCCCCCAAGATAGTCAGTCCATTCCCTTTCTATGTCCCTGATTCTATTATAATCACCAGTTCATTCTGTTCATCAGATTATTTATTCACTTGATTCTTAGATTCACTTGTTGATAGATGCATATTTGTTGTTCATAATTTGTATCTTTACCTTTTTCTTCTTCTTCCTCTTCTTAAAGGATACCTTTCAGCATTTCATATAATACTGGCTTGGTGGCGATGAACTCCTTTAGCTTTTCCTTATCTGTGAAGCTCTTTATCTGACCTTCAATTCTGAATGATAGCTTTGCTGGATAAAGTAATCTTGGTTGTAGGTTCTTGGCATTCATCACTTTGAATATTTCTTGCCACTCCCTTCTGGCCTGTAAAGTTTCTGTTGAGAAATCCACTGACAATCGTATGGGTATTCCCTTGTAGGTAACTGATTTTCTTTCTCTTGCTGCTTTTAAGATTCTCTCTTTGTCTTTTGCTCTTGGCATTTTAATTATGATGTGTCTTGGTGTGGTCCTCTTTGGATTCCTTTTGTTTGGGGTTCTCTGCGCTTCCTGGGGTTGTAAGTCTATTTCTTTCACCAGGTAGGGGAAGTTTTCTGTCATTATTTCTTCAAATAGGTTTTCAATATCTTGGTCTCTCTCATCTTCTGGCACCCCTATAATTCTGATGTTGGTACGCTTGAAGCTGTCCCAGAGGCTCCTTACACTATCTTCGTATTTTCGGATTCTTTTTTCATTTTGCTTTTCCGGTTGGGTGTTTTCTGCTTCTTTGCATTTCCAATCTTTGACTTGATTCTTGCGCTCCTCTGGTCTGCTGTTGGGAGTCTGTATAGTATTTGTTATTTCAGTCAGTGTATGCTTAATTTCTAGTTGGTTCTTTATCATAACATTGAGGGTCTCATTAGATTTCTTGTAGATCTCATTAAGTTTATCGGTGGCTTCTAGACCGTTCTTGAGAGACCTTAAAAATGTGGTTCTGAACTCTATATCTTCCATTGACAATTTTGTCCTGTTTCTTTGTCTCCACATTTTTTATGCTTTCTTGGTGCACCCCCTAGTGGTCTTTGTGCGCAGTCTTGGTGTAGTTAAGCCTTGATTGTTGTAGTTAATACTGGGGAGATTTGACTTCCAGGCCAACTGGCTGTGAGAGTCAGCTGTGTCTGCAGTGGGAAAACTTCTGTCCTCTGGGGAGGTGCTAATCTAGCCTTTACCTGAGGCTATCCAGCAAATGGCTCTGTGCAGGGCTTGGGCGGGGCAGGTCGCACAGGTTCAACAGGGCGGGTGGAGGGAGTAGTTATGGCTGCTCTCAGTCTCATCCCCAGAGGCTTTGCCTCTTAGTGTCCCAGCAACCTCTGCAAACCTCGGAGAGGAAGCTGCCCTCGTGTTCCGACCGATGCCAGACAGTCCCGCTTCTCCCGTTTGAGTCTGGGTCTCTAGAGACTCGCCAAGAACTGGAGCTCAGGGCCTGAGCCTCCCTCCCGATTGAAAACGACAACCGCGCCCTCAGCCACCAGCCCGCTCCGCGCGCACCTCCACACCTTTGTATTTTCCGCACTGCGCCTCCTCTGAGTCTCAGTATGCTGTTCTCTTTCTTTCTAGTTGAAGAATTTCCTCTCAGCCAGCTTTCCTGTGGTTCTGGGTGATGTCCGTTTCGACTTTTAGTTGTATTTTTGAAGTGGTTGTGCGAGGCAGCATTCTCCGGTGTGTACCTTTGCCACCATCTTGGTTCTCCCCTCTCCACAGCTTTCTTGTAGGTCCTGAGATAAGATTTCAAAATAGGTAGAATAGTGGTTAAGCTCCCTATGGCAGTTCCAACTCCTGCTGATGCCCAGGGTTATTAGGAGAGGGATTATCTGGACTCCTCTTTTGTGTCAGATATGATGGGTAAAGACTGATTATTGGAGGCTATATCTACTTTGGGTGAGAGAATGACGAGAGTACAGGTTCCTGTCCAGTTGATTCGGAAGCAGATGTATGTTTTACCTCACAGAGGAAGAAAAATCCCTGATTATGGAGGCAAACTGAAAGGTATAAAGAGAAGTTGACTAAAGGTTATGAGGTTCCTTTTCCCAGCTCCGCACTCAAAGCTGAGAGGGTAATCATCATGGCACTACCAATAAGGGGTGACAGACGAGTGCTTGAGATTCTACTGCAGTGAAAGTGGGTGGGAATGCTAGAATGGGCTATGATCCAAGGGAAAAGAGAAAGGGAAGGAAAGGAACAGGTGAAGCCTCTGGCCTGGATGGTTGGATAAGAAGAAATATGGACTGGCTGTAGAAAGTAACGATTGGCTTCCATTGGGACCAATGGCCGTTCGGTAGTTCTAGGTTAACTGTGGTGTTGCAAGCTGATGATGGTAGATGGCCTATTGATATATTGCCCTGTGACCTTGCAAAGCACAAAGGGGCTTGGGCGATCAGTGGGATGTGCAGGCACAGAAAAGAAGGGAGGCTTAATTCACCTGGGCTGCAGGACAATTAAGGGTGTCTACCTTTTTGAGAAATATAGTTTCCGTATCCTTTTTATAAGCTAGAGTAATTTTTGCCTGATTCCATCTCCTGATTGGTATAGAGATGGTGGTATACCCTGAAGAGGAGAGGGAAAGGCAGAGCCTGCAATTTCTGGCTAAGGTTCCATTGGTCTGGTTTAGGAGGGAATGGGTAAGGTTAAGTGTTCGTTTGAGATGAGTGGAGCTGAGAAAGTTCCTGATGGGAGTAGGAAAAGAGGGTTGGAATAGGATGAGAAGGAGAGATAATCCCCACTTCCAGGGCTTGGATTGTCCCAAGGAGGGGAAAAGGATATGCTAGGGATCTAGAAAGAAGAAAATATCATCTCATGGGTAATCCAAGTCCCCTTGTAGAAGGAAGTCGCATGGAAAGGCGAGAATCCTGATGCAAAGAGAGAGGGGGCAGTAGCTAGGATCTGGAGGATTTGTATTGGGAGAGGAGTGGGCTTTCAGGGAAGTCAGGGTTATTAAGGTACATAGGGAGCATGTGCAGGGGTGCTCACTCATTTGTCCTCTTCTTCTGGGATGTAGGTAAGGCGGAGTCTGGTGAACCCAATCTGGTGGCTGTAATACTTAGGGGACTCCAGCTCATGTGATGGAGGTGTTCTAGGGATGGGTTTTAATCAGGAAAGGTGGAATTATGGGGTATGCCTTGCCAGTTTAGCTGCAATCGGGGCAGTTAAGAGTACCTGATAAGGGCCTTGCCATCAGGGCTGTAAATTATTGATGTGTTTCCTTTAGGAGGAGTAGGGGGAATGTCTCATGTAAAAGATGAGGGAAGACCTGATCAGCATGTTCTTCAGTAATTGTATGATGAGATTTAAAATGGGGACATAGTCTCCAAGAGGGGTCTCTGTGGAAGGGAAGTTTCCTATTAAGAAGGGTCTTCCATACATGAGCTCAAAGGGACTAAGAAAGGAGGGTGCATGGGGGAATTGCCCTGATGTGCATAAAGGCTAGAGGTAGGAGAGTAGTTTAAGGTTCTTTAGTTTCTAGAGTTAATTTAGTTAGGTGAAACTTAATTAAGAATTTGCCTTTTCTAGCTTGCCTGAAGATTGGGGCTAATAAGGGGATGTAAGTTCCACTGGATATTCAGAGTGGAGGAGACCTGTTGAGTTATTTGAGATATGAAAGCAGGTCCATTATCTGATTGTAATGAGGTGGGGAGGCCAAATCTTGGAATGATATGCTGAATGAGAGTTTGAGTGACCTTGGAGGACTTTTAAGACCTAGTGGGGAATGATTCTACCCTGTCTGAGAAGGTATTTACTAAGGTTAAGATTTTTTTTTAAATAGTGGGCATGTGAGTGAAGTCAATCTGCCAGTCTTGTCCAGGGATTTGGCTCCTAGCCTGATGAATAGGGAAAGAAGGAAGTCTAATCTAACCTGTTCTTGAGGAGATACTGAGTAAAAGTAGAACAGGTTTTGGTGATATCTTGCAGTAGGAAGGCTAGGCTAGGACATGTGATGAAGGGTTTTAGGAGTTGTAAATGTATCCTATATGTAGGGAATTGTGAATAGCCCATAAGATATCACAGGGCCTGTTCCTAGGGAAGGAAAAATTGTCCCTGAAATTTTAACCATGGATCTTCTTCAGTTGTGCCAAGAGTTAATAGGGACTGAAGTTTCTCCGGAGTGTATTAGGGCATTATATGGGGTATAGCTAAAAGTTTTGGAGCCGCTGTCTTGGCCTCTTGGTCTGCTTTGTTATTTCCCTGTATTGCAGAATCATTCCTGACTCTGTCCTTTGCAGTGAATGACTTTTAAGAAGGCTAGAAAAGGGGAGATAGGTCCCTAAATACCAAGTAGGAAGACCTGTTGAGGCTTTCAATGATTGTGTCAAGGACTGTGAATGAGCGGTGGAAATAAAGAATGTCTGGGCTTAGATATAAGGACTTAAGCAACAGGAGAGAGCCTGGGCGGGGCTGCTTTAGCTTACTAGGAGAGAAGGGGTCCCTTCAGACGTCAAGGGTGATCAGGTCCTGACTTACTGGACAACACAAACCTTCTACCCATTCACAGATAACCAGCTTTAGCCAAAAAGTAAACAGCCACCATTTACATTTATGAACACACTTTAAACACACTCTTACTTTCAAGAAAATATACATTCAACAAAATACAAGAGACCTTCTGTAATAAAAACTAAGAGCAGATGAATTAATATGTGTCTAGCAATCAATGTTTCAACATTTTATGCTATTTTAAAATGTTTAGATGTTTATCATTTAACCCAGTACTGCTCCAAAGCCTTTAAGTCACCAAAGACTGGAAAATCATGTATAGGCATATGAGGCTGGAGAAAAGGCAGGAGGAGGAGAGAACAGGCCCAGCAGCCTGTTCCCAGGCCTCTAGCCACTTTGATTTAAAACTGCCACATTTTTCCTTAGAAATAACATGCTAAGTTTTGGGTGATAATAAGTTCAACTTCTGCTAGTAGCCGGACTGTTAAGTAAGCATTAGTAGTTTTGCAAAAAAGAAGGTTGTTCTTTGGGAAAGCAGAGGGTTGGGGGACTAAGTGGGTGAGAAGGTGTTGAGGTCAGACTGTTTTCAAAGCATTAAATGGGTGAGAATACTGGCCTTGTGATCCAAAGGCTCAGTGCGGGGGGTCCCTTCGCTATGTCATGTCATAGAGGAGCTTTACAGGAATACTGAAGTTGGGAACACAGAGGCGAGAGTACACAGCAAGCCGAAGAAATGAGAGTATTTCTTGTTTAGAGGATGGGGAAGTCATGGAGGAAATAAGGTGTTTACCCGGCAGTGGTTCTCAACCTTCCTAATGCTGCAACCCTTTAATACAGTTTCTCATGTTGTGGTGACCCCCAACCATAAAATTATTTTCGTTGCTACTTCATAACTGTAATTTTGCTACTGTTATGAATCATAATGTAAATATCTTATATGCTATATGTGTTTTCTGATGGTCGCGACCCACAGGTTGAGAACCTCTAGCTAAGGAATGGTGTAGCTTTGTGGGGTGAGAGTGAAACTGAGGTAGGTGACTGTCCTTTATGAGGGGATGTGCAGCAGCTCCAGTCAGGCATTGAGGTAGAGCTAGAAAAGAGTGAATGAAGGTATTTAGTAAGATGCAGTGTAGAGGTGAGGTGGCTAATGGCTGTGAGACTAATCCATCAACCCCCATAACAGAGACTGAGGAGGGGACAAGGGTCCCAGAAAATTATGGGAGGGCAGAATAAATGGCCCCAGTCTCAATTAAAAAGGAGATTGGGTTACCTGCCACCACAATCATTACCTGAAGCTCTGTCCTGGCAATGTAAGTCTGTAGGGCCCTCTCAGGGCCTGGGCAGCTTCAGTCTTCAGTGGCCAGTCCCAAGAGGTCTGGGAGCTCGAAACTGGATCCAGAGGGGCAGCCTTACTGGACTTGCTGAGGACTGACCTGGAGGGGCCAGACTACAGTCTGATTTCCAGTGGCCTTCCCTTCTGCACCTTGGGCAGGGCCCAGGCGGGGGTCTCAGGTTTGAGCAGGACTTGGTCCAGTTTCTTGCCTTCTTACATTTTAGGCATGGGTCCAGAGGAAGCTTAGCCCTGATTTACCTTTGGTTGGAGGACTGGCACTTCGTTTGGGGTTCATGAGAGTGGTAGCTAGGAGCTAGAAGGCCTCCTTCTGGGCCTCAGCCTTGGTCTGATCTCACTTTTGTTTTTGGATTTGGGTCTCCTTGTCTCTATTACTAACTTCCTTAAAGGGCAGGTTAACAGGGTGTTTCTGAGGTGTTTGTGGACCTCTGTCTATTTCTCAAAGTTTATGGTGTGTGTCAGAGGCTGATTCGGATGTTCAGAAGAAGGGTTCCCTCTGGGGAGGTGGGTCTAAGGTGGTAAATTTCTGTAAGGCCTCTGTGAGGCAGGAGAGGAAGAGGGCTGGGTTTTCTTCAGGGCCCTGAGAGATTTCATTAAGTTTGTCATAGTTGACTGCTTTATGGGCAGCCTTTCTAAGTCCACCAATGAGAAAGATGATTATATGGCTATAGAGCTGGCACCGTGGAGAATTAACCTGATAGTCCCATCTGGGGTCAGTTCAGGGGACTGCATCAGAGCCAACTGGGTTGGCCACCAAGTCCTGTCTATGGAGGGCATTGGAAAGGTCCCGAGCTGCTAGCCAGATGCACTTCTTATCCTTTAGGGTGAGAGAGGAGGACAGGATGACATAGATGTTGTGCCAGGTCAGGTCATAGGACTGTGTCAGGTATTTAAATTCCTTAGTAAAGGTGGTCCGGTTGGTGGGAAAAGATCTGAGATGCCTCTCAATCTATGCTAGGTTGGACATAGAGAATGGGACATGGACTCAGACTATCCTGTCAGTTCCTGCTACCGCCCTCAGGGGTGGAATGGGTGCAGGAATAGAAGAGGCTGTTGAGGAAGGTAATTTTTGGGTGGCCTGAGAGCAAGTGTTAGGTGGGAAAAGGCTGTTTTGGAGCTTGCGCTCTTGGGATTTGGGCTCTCAGGGGCTGGGGGAGAAAGTGGTTGCTGGTTAGGAAGGTCTGGATTTTGGGAATCTGCTGCAGGTGGGGAAGGGATGTGTAAGGGTGTGGAGATCGGTGGTCTGCTGGACCAAAAGTAGATTCAGAATCAGAAGTGTTAGGGGTAAGATGTTTCGTGTGAAGGAGAGATCTGATGGGTAGAGCAGGACTGACAGAGGGTCGAGACTGGAGGGTGAAAAGTGCCTAGACATAGGGCATCTCTGACCATTTTCCATTGTGGTGGCAGATGTTATGTAAGCCTCGCAATGTGTTAAAATCAAAAGTGCCATTTTCTGGCCACTGAGACTTATTATCTAGTTTATATTGCGGCCAAACGGTATTACAAAAGAAAATGAGGCCCTTGAGCCTGATCTCCCCTGTGAGTCTGAGGCAGTCGAGATTTTTAAGGAGAAAGCCAAGAGGGGTCATTTTGAGGGGGTACAGAGGGAGTGTTCCCCATGATAAGGGGAATAAATGTGCCCTACAAGGGGAGGGGTGAGTGACAGACCACAAGTCCAAAGGTGGCTGTTTAGGGCAGGCGTCCCCAATGCTAAACAAATCACCATGAGAAATGAGGGGATGACCCTCCGGACAGGGTGTCCCCAATTCAGAAGGACCTAAAGACAAATGGCTGAGGAGTCTTCTGGCCTAGTGGTAGGACTTTTGAGACTAGAGACTTTCAAGAAGTCAGGGAGAGAGAGAGTGTGCAGAAGACTCGAGATGAGGGAAATTGTGGAAGGTCACTCACCTAGAGAAGATTGGCCAGTGTGGGATGGAAGGTCAGCAATGGAGAAGGAGTGGTTCCTGATCCGACATTCTCCTTGACTGGTTTGGGAGGGTCCATAAGAGAGGGAGGCCTAGTTGAGGCCGGCAATTGAGTCACCCAAGTAGAATTTGGAGATAAGCCCAGGTCAAACTGCTGCTGCCTACTGTTCTCTGAGTAGCAAACTCGGGTGATTGAAGCAGGGGGTGATGTCTCCCCATCCCCATGGAACCCCCGGGGATTTCAGCACCAAATGTTAGGGTGGCAGAAGGAGGAAGGCATGAGGCCAAAAGAGGTAAAAAAATTATGAATTTATTAGGTCATCTGGAAACCCAGATGGGCTGAGCCCCAAAATGGCACCAGTCTGCAAAGATAGGGAGTCAGAGGCTTTTAAAGGACTCTAGGTGGGCTTTTTCTGGGCTGAGAATTCTCTGTGGATTTTCCTGGGAAAGTCCGGAGGGAAGAGATAATGGTCTTAGCAAGTGGAATGTAGTCTAAACAAGTGGAATGTCCATTGTGAAGTGGCCTGAAGGTCAGCTCCCAGGGGAGGGGGCGTCAATTCAATTATTTGGTCAGACCTAACAAAGAACATTGGATATGTTTCTTTATTGATTAAGGTATTACATATGTGTCTTTATTCCCCCATTTCCACCCCCCCCACTCATGCCCTCACCCCCCTGGTGTCTGTGTCCATTGGTTAGGCTTATATGTATGCATGTAAGTCCTTTGGTTGATCTCTCCCCCTTACTCCCACCCTCCCCTACATTTCCTCTGAGGTTTGATGGTCTCATCAATGCTTCTCTGTCTCTGGATCTGTTTTTGTTCATCAGCTTATGTTGTTAATTATATTCCACAAATGAGTGAGATCATGTGATATTTATCTTTCTCTAACTAGCTTACTTTGCTTAGCATAATGCTGACCAGTTCTATCCATGCTGTTGCAAATAGTAAGAATTCCTTCATTTTTACAGCAGCATAATATTCCATTGTGTAGATGTACCACAGTTTTCTAATCCACTATCTGCTGATGGGCACTTGGGCTGTTTCCAAATCTTAGCTATGGTGAATTGTGCTGCTATGAACATAGGGGTGCATATATCCTTTCTGGTTGGTGTTTCTGGTTTCTTGGGATATAGTCCTAGAAGTGGGATCACTGGGTCAAATGGGAGTTCCATTTTTAGTTTTTTGAGTAAACTCCATACTGTTCTCCACAGTGTCTGCACCAGTCTGTATTCCCACCAGCAGTCCAGGAGGGTTTCTTTTTCTCTGCATCCTTGCCAGCACTTGTCATTTGTTGATTTGTTGATGATAGCCATTATGACAGGTGTGATATGGTACCGCATTGACGTTTTGATTTGCATCTCACGGATGATTAGTGACTTTGAGCATGTTTTCATATGTCATTTGGCCTTCTTTATGTACTCTTTTTAAAAGTATCTAGCTTCATTGCCCATTTTTTGATTGGGTTGTTTATCTTTCGTTAAGTTGTATGAGTTCCCTGTAAATGTTGGAGATTAAACCCTTATTGGTGATAACATTGGTGAATATGTTCGCCCATAGAGTGGGTTTTCTTGTTGTTTTGTTGATGGTTTCTTTTTGCTATACAGAAGCTCTTTATTTTGATGTAGTCCCATTTGTTTATTTTCTCTTTAGTTTCCATTGCCCTAGGAGCTGTATCGGTGAAGATATTGCTTCGGCATATGTCTGAGATTTTGCTGCCTGTGGATTCCTCTAATATTTTTATGGCTTCCTGTCATATGTTTAAGTCCTTTATCCATTGTGAGTTTATTTCTGTGTATGGTGTAAGTTGGTGGTCTAGTTTCATTTTTTTTTTTTGCATGTATCTGTCTAATTTTCCCAACACCATTTATTGAAGAGACTGTCTTGATTCCATTGTATGTTCTTGCCTACTTTGTCAAATATTAATTGAGCATAGTGCCTTGGGTTGATTTCAGGGTTCTCTATTCTATTTCATTGGTCTATATGTGTGTTCTTGTGCCATTACCAGGCAGTTTTGAGAACAGTGGCTTTGTAATACAGCTTGATATCTGGTATTGAGATCCCTCCTACTTTGTTCTTCTTTCTCAGGATTGCTGCAGCTATTCGGGTTCTTTTTTTGTTCCAGATGAATTTTTGGAGAGTTCGTTCTAGATCTGTGAAATATGCCCTTGGTATTTTAATGGGGATTACATTGAATCTATAGATTGTTTTGGGTAGTATGGACATTTTAATGATGTTGATTCTATCAATCCATGAAAATGGTATGTTCTTCCATCTGTTTATGTCTTCTTCTATCTCTCTTTTCAGTGTCCTGTAGTTTTCCAAGTACAGTGGGGCCTTGACTTACGAGTTTAATTTGTTCCGTGACGGAGCTCGTAACTCAAATTACTTGTATATCAAATCAATTTTCACCATTACAATGACATGTGATGCTGGGCTGATGTTGTGGGGTTCACTGTGACGTTCGCTGCACCTACCCACGGTGGGGTATCTGAAGCTGGCTCGTAACCCGAATTTTAGCTCGTAACTCAAAGCAAAAAATTGGCCGAGAGACAGCTCGTATCTCAAAAAACTTGTTAGTCGGGACACTCATAAGTCAAGGCCCCATTTGGATATCTTTTATTTCTTCTTTTTGTCTAATTTCTATGTCTGTTATGGGGTTACCCACGGAGACGACCACCAGGGACTCAGATCAAGATTTAGAAGCCTTTATTAAGCCAGCCAGTGACTACAGTTATAGCAGCCTGCTGAAGCAAAGGCTGAACTGCAGTGCTGACTACAGGAGTTACAGCGTTTTTATTTGCCAAAACCACAAAGTTAGTTACAAAGCCTTGTTTACACAATTTGTTCCCGACACAGTACAGCATCAGTACAGTGACTACCTTCCTATCTATGTGTTCTAGGAACAGAGAGCACAGAGTGACCCACCTGGCCGAAGTTCCAGATATGCAGCCCAGCACATTCCCCACTGGTTTTATGTACATGAGTCAAATCATTGACTCTTTTGGATCATTGTTGCGGAGGGAGTTATATTGACCCCTCAGGACTATAAGCTTGATAGAATTAATTCTTTGCCAAATAAAGTCAGTGGGCAGTGGGCCTGTTTATAAGATAAGGTCCAGGAGTAATCTTTAGAGGGTGTGAAGAGTCCTAGACTCTCTATTTTGCCTGGGTTGTCTTCAGCCAGGTGTGATGAAGCCACGTCAGGATCCTTTCAACCTTGACTGCCGTGGGGATGATCCTTTCCTGGTAGGAGTCAGTCCTTGGGTGGCAAATTTCTTTACCCAAACAGAGTTACTAGGTTGGAAGGGATGAACCGGATACAGGCAGAGTATCTTGGACGTGCTTCTGGTCTGCTTTCTGGGTAGACTGTAAAGCTTGAAAGAACTTGAGTAAAGATTAGTTGTGGATTTCAGCTTTTCTAGATTGGGTGTCCATGTAAGCTGGTGAGATGGGTAGTTCAGGGTCTGGAAAAGTCACTAGAATCTGTAAAGGCCCCACTGGTTTTAGGGCAGCCTCCTGGGCTGCTTCGACTGCAGCCTAGTTCCCTCTTGCTTCTGGGGAGTCCCCTTGTCTTACATACATAGAGGTGGAAAGACTTAGTTACATCTGGCAGTGCAAATTGGCCCATCGTCCTTGCTCTGTTCATGTCTGTCTAACTGCCTACTATATTACCTCAAGGATCCTGGCTCTGAATTCTTTCAGGGAAATGGAGGTTGGATTTCTTCTGTAATTACTTCCTGCTGAGGTGGGTCAGAAGTTTCTCTCAGAGCCAAGAGATCCTTGCTGTCTGTCAGAGGGATGATGAGGCCTGGGCACAGAAGGAGGTAGGCTTGTGACCTGGCAGAGACAAACTGTAACAAATGGTCTGATAGGAGGGAAAGAAAACATTTCAGTTTTAATAACCTCTATTGAAACAGAATTTTTCTCCTTAAAATTATCCCTCTGTTTATTAAAATACTAATTTATTTACTGTATTCAATTTTGCCTGATTGTTTGCATGAACACAACAAGAATGGTAATTGACTACCTTTGCTGGAATTTCATAATTGAATCTTAATGTGCCCCTTAGGACCAGGAAGCCAAGCCATCCAGCTGCCGTCAGGCCTGCCTTCAGTATCTGCTGAGTTAGGTGAATTCCTCACCTGCAGTGGCTCTGCCCAGGCCCATTGTCTTTGCTTTAAGGCCCTTCTCAGTAGCCCTCCTACTCATCGCGGCCCAGAGCACGCGCGGGTTCTGCAGGGACGCAGAGGTGCCCATATTGCTCCCCTTGTATTCTGACCAACCGCCAGTGATGGCAGGGCATGGGCCTGATGCTCCAGCGCCAGCTATTTTCAGGGATACCAAGCAGGATACCAGGCTTTCTCCATGGCACTCTTATTGGCTTCAAGTCTTCAGAGCTCAGACAGGGCTCTTTAAAACATGATACTCCAGTCAAGGTTTCCGGTCAATAAAACCACTATTGGAAACTGGTCTTATTGAATTTATACAAAGAAATGTATTGCCATGATTTATTTAGCATTGCCAAATTTCGGAGGAATTACATAAGGAGAAAAAGCTACTGACCTGCCTTAAGATCTTCTGATTTTCCTTGTCAGTCCTTTTTATGGACTCTCCAGAGTTATAACAAAACAGTAACTGTTGGATTTATTTTATTAGTCCCCCCTAAGTATTTTGGCATAACTATTTACCCTCTGTTTCCTGACTTTACTGGCCTGTATTATTTGATTAATTTATTTTTAACATTTCTCTTCTCCTTTTTATTACATACACAACATTTATAAATTTTACACTTCTAAATTAGCCTTTAAACCTTCTTTCCATGTCCTTTAAAAATGCATAACCATGCCTCAGACCTTCTACTCAGTAATTTCGTATTCTTAGAAACCTCAATGCTTTAATGATTACTATAAAGTAAACAACCAGTGTTTCTTCGATTACTAAGAGCAGGTGCTTCCTTCCTTATGCAATTTCTAGGATTAGAAGGGTTAAAGAGAACAAAACAGGACAGAGAAAAACTTACTGTGCTTAGTAACAGCTTCTGGCCTTGAGTCCAGCATAGTTCAAATAAGGAAAAATCAACAAAAACTCTCTCTCCCTGCTCTCCCTGCCAACGCCCCTCCACCCCCTTTTTCTGTATTAACCACTTACTCTGTCCTTAGCTCCTCTCCCTCCTCTGGGTCTGTCCACTCAAAATCAAAAATCGGTTAACTCTGGGGTGCCAAGTGAAGGGAGAAGAAAGCATCCTTCAAGTCTAGGACAGTATAATACCAGTGGTCCTGCCGAAGTAAGCTTAGGAAGTATAAGGGTTATGGATGGTAAGATGGAGAGTTTCTACTCTTTTGTTTACCTCCCTTAAATCTTGAACAGGCCTAAAGTCTTCCATTCCTGGTTTCTGGACAGGTAGTAAAGGGGTGTTCCATGCTGACTGGCAAGGTATTGGGATTCCCGCCTTTCTCAGTCTCTGTATGTGT
The DNA here is from genome assembly GCF_014108235.1 of Myotis myotis. NCBI lineage: Eukaryota > Metazoa > Chordata > Mammalia > Chiroptera > Vespertilionidae > Myotis > Myotis myotis. The sequence goes on along the minus strand of NW_023416324.1, from coordinate 104,839,785 downwards.
TTGTCTATGCCCAACTTTGCCTTCTGGCACATCGGGTACTGCCTGACCTGAATTGGAGTGGCAGTGCTGGTGAGCTGGATCACTATGGGAGCCCAGTGTCTCGCCAGCCCAGGTGGATTCCCCTCAGCCCAAACTTCAGGTATCTCTTTTCGGAGCTCTCAGAGGTAGGGGTCTTATGAGGGGGTCTTTGAAATCCCTTCATGTAGCCTGTATTCCTCCTGTAAAGGGCAGGTGAGGAGTAAACTGTTCCCTCCGGCTCTGTGGGCACTTGGACGAGTACCCGAGGTCCTTCCCCTCATTCATTTCTTACTCTCTCCCTCTCCTCTGAGGTGAAGAGAGTCTGATAGTCATCCCAGGTTGGCTGGTGAGCAAAGAAAACCGACTCAAGGAGGGAGACCAAACTCTGGGGGTTTTGAGAAAAGGACAGATTCTGATTCTTCCAGTTATACAAATCACTAGTGGAAAAGGGGACATAAATCATAAAAGGTCGACCATCCGACCCTAAGTCCGGGGGGGCTGCCTGACATAATAGCAACAAGGGTGCTGACCATTTGGAGAAGCCTCCTCAGTCCCACTCTGGAGGTCCCCTGGAGGTCCATAAGAAGCCCCAGTCCTAGTGTGGGGCGGAATAAAAACGTTTCTGGCTGACAGAGTTTGTGTGGGTGACCATGACAGAGGTTGTGGCGGCGGCGGGGAACTCGACTCTGCAGCCTGCCCCGCACCAGGGAGCAGGGCATGAGGGAACAAAATTTCTGTAAATCAAAATAATTAACGGGGCTGTTTTTGGAAGCTTATACATCCAGAGACCCTGAAACCATGGCATCCAGGAATAGGCTACTGACCCAGAAAAATTGGATCTAAAGCAGCGTGAATACGTGGACTCAGAGGAGCCTTGCTCCTCCTCATGGAAAGCAGAGAGAGAACTAGATAACAAAACACCTGGAAAAGAGAGGTCATGGGGAGACAAAGAAACAACCAGCATATGAAAGAAAAACAGGCATCACCAGAAAAGGAAGTAAAAACATAAGCGATCTCTTTTCTCCACATCTTTGCCAACACTTGTTTTTTTGTGTGTTTTCTTTTTTAATCTTTTTGGTAATAGCCATTAGTGATGTTGAACATCTTTCTATGTCCCTTTTGGCCATTTGTATGACATTTTGAGAAAAATCTGTTTAGTCCCCTTCCAATCACTATATATGAAAGTCCAGCAACCAGAATGGTGGAATGACCAGAACAACTAGAATGACCAGTGACTATGACGCACACTGCGGCAGCCAATCAGCCTGATCCAGGCCCTGATTGCTCCCCCATCCCACCGGCCCACCCCCAGATCAGTCCCCAACACCCCGATTGGTGATGGGGCCAGCCAGCCAACCATCCGCCGCCCCTCATCCCCACTGGCCCAGACCGATGGACCCTCATTGGGGCAAACCGGCCAGACCTTACCCATGCACAAATTTGTGCACCGGGCCTCTAGTATCTTATCTAATAAAAGAGAAACATGGTAATTAGTTGTATGTCCGCTACCCTTCCCATTGGCTAATCAGGGCGATATGCAAATTAACTGACAGCCAAGATGGTGGCCAGCAGCCAGGCAGCTTGAAGTGAACATGAGGCTTGCTTGCTTCAGTGATGGAGGACTCCAATGTTCCCCGCCTGCCACTGCTGGCCTCTGAGCTTGCGGTTTGAAACATTGTTACAAATATAGAAGCTAAACAGAACCCCACAAACCTGCTTTCAGCCAGCCGGGATCTCAGAGCTGGAGTTGAAACAGTGTTTCGATTATAGAACCCAAACAAACCAGATACCTGCTTTCAGCAGCCCAGGCCTAAGAGCTGTAGCCAAGCCTCAGAGCTAAAGCTGGCCCAGAATTAAAAAAAAAAAGAAAAGAAAAAAAGGAGTAGTTGGGAGCTTCAGTCACCCGCCAGCCTGAAAACAGCCCTCAGCCCCTCACCCAGACTGGCCAGGCACCCCAGTGGGGACCCCCACCCTGAAGGGTGTGTGACCAGCTGCAAACAGCCATCATCCCCTCATCCAGGCTGGCCAGGCACCCCAGTGGGGACCCCCACCCTGATCCAGGACACCCTTCAGGGCAAACCAGCCGGCCCCCACCAGTGCACCAGGCCTCTATCCTATATAGTAAAAGGGTAATATGCCTCCCAGCACTGGGATCACCAGAGCCGCGAGGCCTCCCGGCACCAGGATCAGCATGACAGGGGGCAGCGCCCAAACCCCCTGATCGCCCTGTGGCTCTGTGTGTGACAGGGTGTGGCGCCCCAACCCCCTGATCGGTCCAGCTCTGTGTGTGACAGGGAGTGGCGCCCCAACCCCCCTCCCCCCCGCATGGGCCCTGCTCTGTGTGTGACGGGGTAGAGCCATAACCTCCCCATCGGCCCTACCCTGAGTGTGACAGGGTGCGTCGCCCCAACCCCCTGATCTGCCCTGCTCTGTGTGTGACAGGGGGCGGTGCCCCAACTCCCCTATCGGCCCTACTTGGTGAGTGACAGAGGGGAGCTCCTCAACCCCCTGATCAGCCCTGCTCTGTGCGTGACAGGTGGGAGCTCCCTAACCCCCTGATCGACCCTGCTCTGTGCATGACAGGGGGGATATCCCCAACCCCCTGATGGGCCCTGCTCTGTGAGTGACAGGGAGCAGCCCTCCAACCCCCTGATCTGCCCTGCTCTGTGCATGACAGGGGGGAGCTCCCCAACCCCCTTATGGGCTCTACTCTGTGAGTGACAGGGGGCAGCTCCTCAACCTCCTGATCAGCCCTGCTCTGTGCGTGACAGGGGGGAGCGCCCCAAACCTCTGATGGGCCTTGCTCTGTGAGTGACACGGGGGAGCTCCCCTACCCCCTGATTGACCCTGCTCTGTGCATGACAGGGTATGGAGCCCCAACCCCCCTGATTGGCCCTGCTCTGTGAGTTACAGGGGGCAGCTCCCCAGCCCCCTGATTGGCCCTGCTCTGTGCATGACAGGGGTTGGCGCCGCAACCTGCCCCTCGACCCTGCCTTGAGTGTGACTGAGGGTGGCATCACAACCTCCCAATATGCCCTGCTCTGTGCATGACAGGGGAAGGCGCCCAACTCCCCAATCGACCCTCCTCTGAGCCCGACCAGGGGCTGCACCTAGGGATTGGGCCTGCCCTCTGCCACCCAGGAGCAGGCCTAAGCCAGCAGGGCATTATCTCCCGAGGGGTCCCAGAATGCTAGAGGGCACAGACCAGGCTGAGGGACCCCCCTCCCCCCCCCCAAGTGCACAAATTTTTGTGCACTGGGCCTCTAGTACAGTAATAAAAGAGAAACATGCAAATTGCTGTCACTCTGCTACACCCATCAGCCAATCAGATGAGTATGCAAACTAACCCAACAAAGGTAGCAGTTAATTTGCATACACATGTGTAGAGCAAAGAAGACTGAAGGCTGAAGAAGACTGAAGAGGCTTGGCTTCTCCACTGCGGCTGGAGCGAGCGGCCGGAGCGAAGGCCTGGGTCCCGGGTGCCGGAGGAGAACCGGTCCCGGCAGCCAGGGGAAGGAAGGCCTATTGCACGAACCTCTTCATGCAATGGGCCTCTAGTTTTTAAATAAAATTGTTTGTGTTTTTTGCTATTAAGTGATAAGTTCTTTATATATTTTGTATATTATATACATATCTATAAGATATGTTATTTACAGATATTTACCTATATTCAATAAGTTATCTTTTAAATTTGATGATGATTTCCTTTACTGTGCAGAAGCTTTTTAGCTTGATGTAGTCACACATGTTTATTTTTACATTTGTTTCCTTTGCTTTTAGTTGCCAAAAACCCCACAAAAACAAATAAACAAATTGCCAAGACTGGTATCAAGGAGTTTACTATTTATGATTTCTTCCAGGAGGTTTTGGTTCCAGTTTTTGATTAAATTTTTAATCTACTTTGAGTTAATTTTTGTGTATATAAAATAATGGTCTCATTTTAATCTTTTGCACGTGACTCCCCAGTTTTCCCAAAAGCATTTATTGAAGAGATGATCCTTTCCCAATGGCATATTCTTGGCTCCTCTGTCATAAATTAATTGGCCATATTTTTGTTCTCTCTATACTATTCCATTGATCATTGGAACAAAATAGGTGGACCTTAAGGGCATTATGCTAAGTAAAATAAGTAAGACAGAGAAATACAAATGCCATCTGATATCTAAAAACAAACAAATAAACAAATTGAATTCATAGATAGAGGTAATAGATTAGTGGTTGTGAGAGGCAGGGGGTGTTAAATGGAAGAAGTTCATTAAAGGGCACAAACTTCAAATTATAAAATAAATAAGTCATGGGGATTAACATTCAACATGATGAAGATAGTTAATAATACTGTATTGAGAACTTGAAATGCGACAAGTAAGTAGATCTTGAAATTACAAGTAGATATTCTCATCACAAGAAAAAAATGTATGTGTGACAATGATGTTAACTAGATGTATAGTAGTGATCATATCATAAAATCTACAAATATTGAATCATTATGTTGTACAACAGAAACTAATACAATGTTATAGTACATTTATATCTCAATTAAAATAAATATAGACTTTATTATAAAAAACAGCAGAAGGGGAAGGAGGACTATTACAATAGGAAGAAGGCTCCAATAGTATTATATGTGTCTCAAAAGTTAAGTGTAAAGGCTTTTCTTTCATAGGAATATAGAGGGGAGTGAATAAGTCTAGAAGGAAGAGTGAGTGGAGGAAAGGTAAGAAGAGATTATGTGATCAGACAAGTGACAATTAATATAAGTATTCTGTTAATGGAAATTTGAGGTATTTTTATGTTTCTGCTATTATAATAGAACTAGAGGCCCAGCGCATGGATTTGCGCACCAGAGGGTTTCCCTCAGCCTGACCTGCACCTTCTCACAACCCAGGACCCCTCAGGGGATGTTGGACTGCCAATTTCGACCCAATCTCCACAAGCTAGGCCCAGGGACCTCACCGAGTACACGAATCCATGCACTGGGCCTCTAGTATGAATATAAGACCTTTGGTTAATATCTTCCAACCCTCCACCACTCCCTTCCCTCTGAGATTCACCAGTCTGTTCCATGTTTCCATGCTTGTGCATTGAGCGTCTGCTCCCTGGTGGTCAGTGTGCATCATAGCTACTGGTCCAATGGTTGAATGGTCAAACAGTCAAATGGTCACTTAGGCTTTTGCATATAGAAAGATTATCATCTATAATAATAAAAGCATAATATGCTAATTAGACCAGATAGCCGAATGACCTTACTGACCTCATTCCAGACATCCTTCTGGAAGAAGCCGTGGTGGTGGGTGCCGAGGCAAAGGTGGATAGGGGCAATCAGGAGGAAGGCGAGCAGTTAGGGGCAATCAGGCAAGCAGGCGACTGGTTAGGGACGATCAGGTAGGCAGGCAGGCAGAGGTGGTTAGGGACAATAAGGCAGGCAGGCAGGCAGGCAGAGGTGGTTAGGGGCAATCAGGCAGGCAGGCAGGTGAGCAGTTAGGAGCCAACGGTCCCAGATTGCAAAAGGGTGCAGGCCGGGCTGATGTTCCCCCCCGACCCCCGCATGAATTTTGTGCACCAGGCCTCTAGTTTTTCTATATAAGTTTTGAGACGCATCTGTAGTATATCTCAGGCACGTATCTAATAGGATGGCTATTATCAAAATAAAATATTACAGGTGTTGACAAAGTTATGGAAAAATTGGTACCCTTAAACACTTTGTGGGAATATAAAATGGTACAATAGCCATAGAAAATAATGTGGAAGATACTCAAACAATTCAAAATAAAACTACCTTGTGATTCAGCTATCTTACTTCTGCGTATATATCAAAAAATTGAAATCAGGATCTTGAAGACATAGCTATACTTTAATATTAATTGCAACATCATTCCCAACAGCCAGTGTGGAAAACTGTTTATTGCATTCACTATCTGATAAGCATAGACAGAGAACTCCCCGAAACCCCTCGAAGGCTGGGTGCCTTTGAAGCCCTAGCAAAGCTCGGAGCTAGGCGCCACCTCTGTTTGTCCAGACAGTGGTAGCTGAAACTATTCCCGCATTTATTATTATGTAAATCCTTGCTGATGGGCTAGTCTGCTTGTTACTAGGGGGTCACCTGCCTAAGGGCTATGCTATGGGTGCATCCCAGATCAATAAAAGCTTGGTGAGGCCTGAGCACGGAGGAAGTCCTTCTGGACTTGGCCGCCTGGTCCCCCGATATTGCAAAATTATCTCGTGTCTTTTTCTCTCATTTGTTGTGCAGCTCCTCTTTCAGATACCGAACCCTAATCCACACAGAACGTGGAGGGAGTCTTACTCGACATCTGGCGCCCAACGGGTAATCTGGAAGTGCAGGTCTCGCTGGAGCGAGAAAAGGAAGTTTTCACCGAAAAGGTGTGGAAAACTCACCGAAAAAAGGTGCGGGGAAGTCTACCGCACACAATGCCCAGGATCAACTACCGAAGCCCGGGTCTGTAAGTACACTGGGAACGTTTTCTTAACCAGGCTAACAAACGGGGCAGGATTTGGCTTTAAAAAAGTAGATTCGGCTTTAAAAAGGTATATTTGGCTTTTAAAAAACTAAGAAACTTTATTATAGACTTTTGATTTGCATGTTTAAAGTGTTAAAATTTTAGAAGGTAATCTTTTACAGTTTTTGCATGTTATTATAGAACATAACCCTTGGTTTCTTGAAAAAGGTACATTAGATCTTAAAAGTTTGCCAAAAAGTTAATCAGAACTTGCCAAAAATTGTTTCCCCTGTGGAAAACGGTATTTCATTTGCTAGAGGCTTTAGGAGAGGTCAAGGAGGATAAATCTCTTCCCCTTGCACCCTCCGCTCCTTAAGAGGAGCAGGAAAAAAAAAAAAAAAAAAAAAAAAGGGGAGGAATGGCCTTCATGGCTCCCTCCACCTCCATGTCCTAATCCTGAAATGTTTAATTCTCCGTTAATAGAATCACCTGTGCAAAAAGGCCAAATTATAAAGAAATTGGAATATTAAAAGGTACTCCTTTAAATCAAGCTGAAAAAAGAGTCCCATGGTCATCTTAATGTGGTTTCTTGTCCAAATTAAAATCTTAATTTGGATTTGGAATCTAAAATCTGTAATAAGAATTGAAACCCTGCTGCCGAGTCCGCCTCTGGTGTGGAGAGATTCAAAGGTGGCAGGAAAGGGCAGAGTTATAAGCTCTCCCACAATGAGATTACTTAATGTTTTATTTAAAAATTACTGGAGAACATCTTATGACAACCAAACTTTGGCTAAGATAACCTTGGGTGCTAGCCATTGCTTTAGAAAGCGAAATAGGGAAAAACTTAAAATGTCTTTTTCAATTAAGCATGACTTTGGGAAAAATACGCCCTCTGAGTCATTTGCTGAAACTTCCCCCGAAGCAGGATGTGGGGGAAGGGAAGGAAGAAGCTCATGTGTCCATCCAGTGTGGACACCCCCTCCCCAAGTATTCTAAAATTAAAGTCCTTCTTGTAATTGAATAGCTTTTACTAATTCATAAATGCATCCGAGATTTCTGTGCACATGTACAGGGACAAGGCCAGTTTAAAAATGAGTGCGCATAGTTTTGAACTGAACTTGACCTTTTGCTGTGTACAGAATAAAAACCTGAGACTGTTTTGGCCTTAAAAATGGCGGAGATGAACCTGAGAAAGAAATGCAGGCTGGTTTCCCAAAGCGATCTACAGTAGCTCTTTTGAAATTTCCCGCCCTGAAGCAAGTACCACCAGGAAGTTGATAGTCAAGTTTACTTGTTGAATAGCTATGGTTTTGCTTCTTGGCTTCCCCAGCAGGAAAATTGTGACCATTTTGAAATTTAGCAGCTATGCCAGGCTTATTGGCTGGAAACTTAAAACTTTTAAGTTCAAATAATCTAAAACTATTGAGATTTATAATACCGAAATGTTGATCTGAGTATGCCTAGTATAAAGTCTAGATGATAGAAGTTAATCTATTAATTGAAAATGCCTTATATTTTATTTGAAATGTATCCTTAAATGCAAAAGTATTGATTTGAAAATGCTAAGTATTTAATTTGCTATTAAGATTTAAAGCTCTGAAAGTTTAAAGTGCAAATTGAATCAGGAAAAATGAATTAAATATTTAATGTATAACTTGTTTTTGAAAAAATAGAATGTGTTTTCTCTTAAATGATTAGGAATTCAAAATATGTTACTTCTTGTTCTGATTTTAAAAAGAGGATTAATTTTTAAGATCTCAACTGAAAATTTTTAATACAAAAACCAGTTTAAATGTAATTGATATTAAGATAATTATAAAGGGTATAAACAGCTAAGGAGATTTCTGTTTGTTTACAATATAATGTTGGCCATCTATCTTTTAGGGATTTTGGTTTGCTCTTCCCTTGTTTATTGTGAGAATAAGGAAATCATCTTTTCTGTCAGAGAACAGTTTAGACAGCCACAATGTTGGGCTGCGTGACTTGGCAGCCGCCATGTTGGCCGCATGGCCTGCCGCTCCCCTGGGGGCCGCCATCTTGGAACAACAAAGGCCCCGCCCTCTGACTTAGCCAATCACAGAAGGGATGTCTGCTCACTGAGGCAGGATGGGATTTCAGGGGTGTAGTTTTAAGACAGAGTTTTACTGCGGAAATGAGGATGGGGCAAAAAGTGTGCTTGCCTCGCGGATTTATTTAATGCTATTTTTAAGAAGATATTTTTAATACTTAATAAATTAGCAATCATGGTCTTAATATAATTTCAGTGGTATGATAGACCAATGTTTTAAGCAGTTGGCTTTATAAGGGCCGACAATAGAGCTCATATTTCTTAAAACGCTTGTAGATACATTTTTAAAAGATATCTTATATTCTCAGTAGAACCACAGTTATGCATATATCATAAACAAATAAAGAGTAATTGATTCCATGGTCAAGACTAGATCCTATTATGTTGAGTACTGTTTAAAAAGTGTTGAAAATGTTTTAATTAGATATGTATTTGGAAGTTTTTCCCGAGTGCAATATTTCAAAATATAATATGCTTGGTTGCATAAGGAATTTCTGCCAAATAAAAGAAAGAATTGATTTATTAGTAGCAAAGTCTTTATTTAAACTAGCAATGTCTTTTATTTAAAAGCACCATGCCACTGCATTTTAAATTAGGCTGGAGGTGAAGCAGCGTTTGCACCTTGTGTATCAGACATAAAACGTTACTAAATTTACTAATCTTTGTAAGCAATTGAATGCTAGTAAAGTAAATTCTTCTAAAAAGTTACTGAAGGCTTCCCATGATCCCTCTGTATATGCAAATAAGCCAAAAGGGAATGCTGTTTAAAATATTATTTTAAATTTAATAAAAAGAAGAAATTTTAATATTTTGAAATATCTTCCACTAATATTTACAGGATAATCTAATGATTTGCTGTTAAAATACCAAATCTGAAAATAAGTGCAGTCACCATAAATGTTTAATGACTTTGACTTGGAATACATGGCCTTGCGGCACTAGAGTCAACATCCAAGAAGTAACCCTATAAGTTACTTGGTGTAAAAAAGAAAGATTTTTTTTTTTTTAAATATATTTTATTGATTTTTTACAGAGAGGAAGGGAGAGAGATAGAGAGTTAGAAACATCGATGAGAGAGAAACATCGATCAGCTGCCTCCTGCACATCCCCCACTGGGGAAGTGCCCACAACCCAGGTACATGCCCTTGACCGGAATCGAACCCGGGACCTTTCAGTCTGCAGGCCGATGCTCCATCCACTGAGCCAAACCGGTTTCGGCAGATTTTTCTTTTTTAAGTTAAAGTTCTCCAAGTGTAATCCAGCAGGAGGAAGACAAACCAGACAACCAACAGCCCAGAGACCACCTGGGGCATGGTAAAGTGAAGTATGGTAACAATTAATTCAGGTAAAAACTGTAAGTTTCATATGTCTTAGAAGGCACATTTTTCCTTTACCTGGGAAGGACAGCACAGCTATCCCAAACTCAGAAGACTCCAGTTAGCGTGTCAACTCAGTGCTCTGGAGACCCAGAACTGTAATTTAGTTAGCATACTGTCTCTGCTTCTGTAAATTTCTTCTTTTTTTGAAAACTAGGTTCCTCATTCCAAACCTTGAGACAGCCAGTTTAGAAAATTAAGTTGTCATGACCTAGAGCAAAGAATATTCTTACATGGTATTATTCTACAAGTTTTATTAATAATTTTTGATGCTTTACAACAGTATATTGTGCATTTATCCCAAACAAATTTACAAATGAATTTGAACGTTTTACATGAAGGGATTTATTCCTTTCCACTGTGTGGAGGGCCTCCTGGGGAAGGCACTTAAGCATTCTGTATTGACCTATCTTGACTTTTTTTGCCAAGAGGAATCCAATTGCCTACAGCTGTTACCTGAGCTCTCTGTTCAAGCTGGGATCATGAAAAGCTGGTACCATGGTTCTGTCTCTGGCCCAATGGCGTAAGCTGGGCCCTTTCTGGAGGAGAAACCTGGGTTCCCTATGATCAATGCCGGGGCCCTGCCAGCAGGTGAGGGGATCCAAAGGCAGTTGCTGGGCATGGAGGCCAGAGGGACATAGGTTAACAAGGAGACAGAACTGAACCTCACATCACCCTACTTGGCCCAGAGATGGTTGGTAGTCAACAACGGGTAAGACCCCACAGGGTGGGGCGACCTAAGACAGGTACAGCCGGGGGCCAGTAGGAGAAAACTTGGGGTGCAACAAAGGTGGGGCACAGACCCCCCCCACCAATGGTGCACGGGCTTGAATACTCGCCCCTTCTGAGGAAGGTCTCCTGTCCCCATGGCTGCTTCTTGCTTCCCATGCCCAGCCCAGATCAGGAACCAAATAACAGAAGAGATTTGGTCCAGCTGGACTCAGAATCCAGATAAACGGAGGTTTGGCTAACAGACCCTATGTCTAAATCTAGCCTAACAACAGAATGCTTGGGCCTCCTCAAGGACAGAAAGTGATCCTTTCAATTAATATTTACAGTGTAAATTAAGATCATTGTTAGAATATTAAATTTGACAGTAAAATAGTTGTCAAGTTTTCAAATTAATTAAATTTGGCTAACTTGAAATAAGTAATTATTCATATAGTATTAACCAAAATTTTCGTTTCATGGTAAAATTGCTTAACATGCAATGAACCTAAAGCAGTCATATTTTTGTGCAGAAAAAAATAAAAATTTAAAGTTATCTAGACTGCATTAAAAAAATTTTCTATAAGTCTCCTAATTAAATCAAAAACGGGGGATAGTGGAAGAATACCATGTAAGGAAATAGATCCTGTAACTAAATTACATTTAGAGAAAAAATTTTTTTGTTTATAATGCTAATAGTGAGACACCCAGAAAAAACACACATTATTCCAGGGTAAGCCAGGGAAAGATCATTTTAAAGAAAAGACCCCAAGTAAGGTTTTTTTCCTTTAACCTTTGGTTGAGAATATGTTTGTATACTTTCAGAGAACAGCTACAAGACCATGTGGATTCCTGTAACAACGGATCACAGAAAGCCAGCCACAAAGACAGGAGAGACAGTTCAGAGATGGAGATGGTGGAAGACGCCTTGCCATGCTAGCAGTCAGCAGCTGTGCGTCGCTGCAGGGTGCCCAGGACCAAACCAGAGAGGACCGGACCTGCATTTGTCCACCATCCAGAACCAATATTTCATTGCTGGCATGTACACATGAACTTTTGGACATTGAAACATGGACTCAGAACTTTTGGACATTGAAATTGGGACTTGATTATTTTTTAAAGAAAAAATAAGGGGGAGATGTGGGAAACTGTTTATTGCCTTCACTCTCTGATAAGCATAGACAGAGAACTCCCCGAAACCCCTCGAAGGCTGGGTGCCTTTGAAGCCCTAGCAATGCTCAGAGCTAGGCGCCACCTCTGTTTGTCCAGACAGTGGTAGCTGAAACTATTCCCCCATTTATTATTATGTAAATCCTTGCTGATGGGCTAGTCTGCTTGTTACTAGGGGGTCACCTGCCTAAGGGCTATGCTATGGGTGCACCCCAGATCAATAAAAGCTTGGTGAGGCCTGAGCACGAAGGAAGTCCTTCGGGACTTGGCCGCCTGGTCCCCCGATATTGCAAAATTATCTCGTGTCTTTTTCTCTCATTTGTTGTGCGGCTCCTCTTTCAGATACCGAACCCTACTCCATGCAGAACGTGGAGGGAGTCTTACTCAACACTCTTGCACAAATTTCATGCATGGGGCCTCTAGTAGTAAATATAATAGTATGTTACTAAAATAAAAACAGACACATAGAACAATGGAACAGAATAAAAACACAGAAGTAAACTTATGTACATACTAGTGGCCCAGTGCAAAAAATTCGTGCACATTAAAAGGGAATTAATTGCCCTATGAGGTTTGGCTCAGTGGATAGAGCATCGGCCTGCGGACTCAAGGGTCCCGGGTTCAATTCCGATTAAGGGCATGTACCTTGGTTGCAGGCACACCCCCACTGGGGAGTGTGCACGAGGCAGCTGATCGATGTATCTCTCTCATTGATGTTTCTAACTTTCTATCCCTCTCCCTTCTTCTCTGTAAAAAATCAATAAAATATATTTTTTAGAAAAGGGAATTAATTAGCAGAGATATTTTAACATTGCTATTTGCCCTTTCTCTATAATAGAAGCATGAGAGATGAAAGGAAATTAGTAAAATGTATATGAAAATAATATATAAATTTATTAATAAATAAACAATAACAAAAGGATATAACAACAACAGAAGCATGACATAAAAACGACAAAAACATGATATGAAAACAACAAAAACATGATATAAAAACAACAGGGGAATCCCAGCAACAACACAGCACTGGTAACTCTTACGCAGCCAGCTCTGGGCAGTGAACTTCTACTGGACAGAGAGGCCCTATAGCCTCAGAGGCCAACCCCAGAACACTGCCACCCAGAGGCTGACCCACAAACTGACTCTTTGCTAAACACAAAATAAGGCAGTCTGGGAAACAAATGCGGCTTGCTTTAAAATAAGGACTGTGGTTTACAACACAGAGGAACAGGGTATCGCAGGGAAACTCAACACTCTCCTGAATACCTGGCAGGTCTAAGGCGAGCCACACTGAAGAATAGAAGAACCAAAGGACCTTCACTACTGCAATATTTTTTTTTTCTTTTTTCACCTTTTAACTAAGAAACCAATTTTTTTTCTTTTTTTTTCTTTTCTTTTTTTTTTTCTCTTCTCCTTCTTTTTTTTTTTTTTCCTCTTCTTTTTTCCATCACCTGATTTTACCCTTTTAATTACTACCTTCTTATTTTTAACCAGCATTATTACTGCTACCATTTTATCATTTTTTTTTAAAGTGCCATTTTATTTTCTCTTTATTTTATTTTGGGATTAGTGTTCTCCATTCTATTTTCATCGTTATATTATTGGTTGTTTCTAGTTTGCATTCATCTCCAGGGAGCTGTTGCTGGAATTTGTTGGGATTAATGGCTGTTCTATAGGAGTATTCTCCTCATATAAAAAAGTCTCTTCCCCTCTTCCACTTCATTCTCTCTTTTCGCTCTTTTTTTTTCTTTTTTTTTTCTTTTTTTTTCTTTTCTCGCTTTTATTTTCCCCCCTCCTTTTTCCCAATTTCATTTTTGCACTCCTTTTTTTGGTCCCTAATTTTCTTTTCTTTTTTCTCTTTTCTCTTTTTCTCTTCCTTCTTCCTTATCCCCTAATTCTCTTAATTCAGGTGGTCACCTTTATTTGGGGTTATTAATATCGTGAATATATTTTGTGTATAGTGCCTGGTACGTGGTGCCTTGTTGTGTTGTATTTTGTGCCTTTAAAACAACGCAGCAGACCCAAGCAACAGCAACCTCCTGAGCACCACACCCTCTGCTGAGGAACAGCAGCTGTACCTGAAACCTTGCCCCACCAGCCAGAAGAGCCACCACAGCTGTGAACAGCACCCACCAGAGGAGCTGCTGCCAACTGAAGAGCAGCTGCTACCGCAACCGCCCGAAGAGCAACCACAGACCAAGGAGTCACTGCCACCAAGGGAGCAGCCACTGAACGACTCAACGTCTAGATATGTCAGCGAGATCAAACATGGGTAGACAAAGAAACCCCCAAAGGAAAGAGAAGGAGGACTCTCCAGAAAAGCAGCTAAGTAATACAGAGGCATGCAACATGACAGAAAAAGAATTCAGAATAAGGGTCCTAGAGTGCATAAAACGGATGGAGGAAAAAATCGACAACCTCTCCAAGAAGCTAGAAGAAACAGATGAAAAAATCAACAACTTAAGTAAGACCCAAGAAGAAATGAAGAGTGATATAGCTGCAATGAAAAACTCCATTGAAAGTATCAACAGTAGACTAGGAGAAGCGGAGGACCGAATTAGTGATTTAGAAGACAAGGAAGCAAAACACACCCAAAACGTACTGCAATTGGATAAAAAAATGAAAAGACAGGAGGAGAGCCTAAGGGAGCTTTGGGACAACATGAAACGAAACAACATACGAATAATAGGGGTACCAGAACAACAGAAGGATGAACAAGGATTAGAAATCCTATTAGAAGAAATAATATCAGAAAACTTCCCTGAGGTGGGGAAGAAAAAAGTCACACAAGCCCAGAGAGTCCCAAACAAGGTGAACCCAAAAAGACCCACACCAAGACACATCATAATTACCATGGCAAATGTTCAGGACAAAGAGAGAATCTTACAGGCTGCAAGAGAGAGACGGAAAGTTACATACAAGGGATCTCCCATTAGATTGTCAAATGATTTCTCAACAGAAACACATCAGGCCAGAAAAGAATGGACGGAAATTTACAAAGTGATGCAAAGCAAAGGACTGAATCCAAGAATACTCTATCCAGCAAGGCTATCATTCAAACTTGAAGGGGAAATAAGAAGCTTCACAGACAAAAAAAGGCTAAGGGAGTTTATCACCACCAAGCCAGCAATGCAAGGAATGCTAAAGGGACTGGTATAAAAAGAAGAAATAAAAAGCTCAGAAAGAAAACAGCCACACAAAAACAGAAATGCCTACAAACAAGTACCTTTCAATAATAACTTTAAACGTAAACGGACTAAATGCTCCAAACAAAAGACATCGAGTGGCTGAATGGATAAAAAAACATGACCCATACATCTGCTGTCTACAAGAAACCCACCTCATTAGAAGAGACTCACACAGACTGAAAGTGAAAGGATGGAAAAATATCTTTCAGGCAAATGGAAAGGAAAAGAAAGCTGGGGTAGCAATACTTATATCGGACAAAATAGACCTCAAAGTGAAGGCCATAACAAGAGATAAGGAAGGCCACTTCATAATACTAAAGGGATCAATACAACAAGAATATATAACCCTGGTAAACATATATGCACCCAATGCAGGAGCACCCAAATTCATAAAAAAACTCCTGGAAGATATCAAAGGAGAGATCGACAACAATACAATCATAGTAGGGGACTTTAATACACCACTGACTGCACTGGATAAGTCCTCTAGACAAATAATCAGCAAAGATACAGCAATCCTAAATGACTCACTAGATCAGATGGACTTAATAGACATCTTCAGAACACTTCACCCGAAAGCCAGGGAATATACATTCTACTCAAATGCTCATAGGACATATTCAAAAATAGACCATATATTGGGTCACAAGCAAAGTATCCCCAAATTCAAGAAAATTGAAATCATAAAAAGCGTCTTCGCAGACCACGATGGCATAATATTAGAAATAAACTACAATAAAAACAACCCAAAATACTCAAACACCTGGAAGCTGAATAGCATGCTATTAAATATTGATTGGGTTACCAATGAAATCAAAGAAGAAATTCGAAATATCCTGGAAACTAATGACAATGAAAACACAACAATCCAAAACCTATGGGACACAATGAAAGCAGTCCTGAGAGGGAAGTTTATAGCTCTACAGGCCTATCTCAAAAAACAAGAAAAAATGGTAGTAAATCATCTAACTCTACAACTCAAAGAATTAGAAAGAGAGCAACAAGAAAACCCCAGAGTGAGCAGAAGGAAGGAAATAATAAAGATTAGAGCAGAAATAAATGACATAGAGACCAAAAAAACAATACAGAAAATCAATGAAACCAAGAGCTGGTTCTTTGAAAGGATAAACAAGATTGACAAACCTCTAGCCAGACTCACCAAGAAGCAAAGAGAGAGGACCCAAATAAACAAAATCAGAAACGATAGAGGCGAAATAACAACAGACCCCACAGAAATACAAATGATTGTTAAAAAATACTATGGACAGCTCTACTCCAACAAACTAGACAACCTGGAGGAAATGGACAAATTCCTAGAAAAATACAACATTCCAAAACTCAATCAGGAAGAATCTAAAAATCTCAACAGGCCAATAACTATGGAAGAAATTGAAGCAGTCATCAAAAAGCTTCCAGCAAACAAAAGCCCAGGACCTGACGGCTTCACAGGGGAGTTTTACCAAACATTCAAGGAAGAACTAAAACCTATCCTCCTCAGACTACTACAAAAAATTCAAGAGGAAGGAACACTTCCAAGCTCATTCTATGAAGCCAGCATCACCCTAATACCAAAACCAGGTAAAGACAACACAATGAAAGAGAATTACAGGCCAATATCCCTCATGAACATAGATGCCAAAATCCTCAACAAAATCTTAGCAAATCGGATCCAGCAGTACATCAGAAAGATCATACACCATGACCAAGTAGGATTTATCCCAGGGATGCAAGGATGGTACAATATCCGCAAATCAATAAACGTGATACATCACATAAACAAATTGAAAGAAAAAAACCACATGGTCATATCAATTGATGCAGAAAAAGCATTTGACAAAATTCAACACCCATTTTTGATAAAAGCTCTCAGCAAGGTGGGAGTAGAAGGATCATATCTCAACATAATAAAAGCCATATATGACAGGCCCACAGCCAACAACTTACTCAATGGACAAAAACTAACACCATTTCCCCTAAGAACAGGAACAAGACAGGGATGCCCCCTCTCACCACTCCTGTTCAACATAGTACTGGAAGTGCTAGCCATTGCAATTCGGCAAGAAGAAGAAATAAAAGGCATCCAAATTGGAAAAGAGGAAGTTAAACTGTCCTTATTTGCAGACGACATGATATTATACATACAAAACCCTAGAGACTCCATCCAAAAGCTACTGGACTTAATACATGAATTTGGCAATGTAGCAGGATACAAAATTAACCCCAAGAAATCCGAGGCATTTCTATACACCAATAGTGAACTTTCAGAAAGAGAGATTATAAAAACAATCCCGTTTACCATCGCACCAAAAAAATTAAGCTACCTAGGAATAAACTTAACTAAAGAGGTAAAAGACCTCTACTCAGAAAACTACAGGACGTTGAAAAAAGATATAGAGGAAGACATAAACAGATGGAAGAACATACCGTGTTCATGGATTGGTAGAATCAACATCATTAAAATGTCCATACTACCCAAAGCAATCTATAAATTCAACGCACTTCCCATTAAAATACCAACGGCATACTTCAGAGATCTAGAACGAACTCTCCAAAAATTCATCTGGAATAAAAAAAGACCCCGAATAGCTGCAGCAATCCTGAAAAAGACCAAAGTAGGTGGGATCTCAATACCAGATATCAAGATGTATTACAAAGCCACTGTTCTCAAAACTGCCTGGTACTGGCACAAGAATAGGCATATAGATCAATGGAATAGAATAGAGAACCCAGAAATCGGCCCGAACCAATATGCTCAATTAATATTTGACAAAGGAGGCAAGAACATACAATGGAGCCAAGATAGTCTCTTCAATAAATGGTGCTGGGAAAATTGGACAGATATATGCAAGAAAATGAAACTAGACCACCAACTTACACCATACACAAAAATAAACTCAAAATGGATAAAGGACTTAAATGTACGACAGGAAACCATAAAAATTCTAGAAGAATCCAAAGGCAACAAAATCTCAGACATATGCCGAAGCAATTTCTTCATTGATACAGCTCCTAGGGCACTTGAAACGAAAGAGAAAATGAACAAATGGGACTACATCAAAATAAAAAGCTTCTGCACAGCAAAAGAAACCATCAACAAAACAACGAGAAAACCCACTGTGTGGGAAAACATATTTGCCAATGTCATATCCGATAAGGGCCTAATCTCCAAAATTTATAGGGAACTCATACAACTTAACAAAAGGAAGATAAACAATCCAATCAAAAAATGGGCAAAGGACCTAAATAGACACCTTTCAAAAGAGGACATTCAGAAAGCCAAGAGACATATGAAAACATGCTCAAAGTCACTAATCATCCGAGAGATGCAAATCAAAACAACAATGAGGTACCATCTCACACCTGTCAGACTGGCTATCATCAACAAATCAACAAACGACAAGTGCTGGAGAGGATGTGGAGAAAAAGGAACACTTGTGCACTGCTGGTGGGAATGCAGACTGGTGCAGCCACTATGGAAGACAGTATGGAGTTTCCTTAAAAAACTGAAAATGGAACTCCCATTTGACCCTGTGATCCCACTTCTAGGAATATATCCCAAGAAACCAGAAACACCAATCAGAAAGGATATATGCACCCCTATGTTCATAGCAGCACAATTCACCATAGCTAAGATCTGGAAACAGCCTAAGTGCCCATCAGTAGATGAATGGATCAGAAAACTGTGGTACATCTACACGATGGAATACTATGCTGCTCTAAAAAGGAAGGAACTCTTACCATTTGCAACGTCATGGATGGAACTGGAGAGCATTATGCTAAGTGAAATAAGCCAGTCAATGAAGGAAAAATACCACATGATCTCACTCATTCATGGATAATAGAGACCATTATAAACTTTTGAACAATAATAGATACAGAGGCAGAGCTGCCTCAAACAGATTGTCAAACTGCAGCAGGAAGGCCGGGGAGGGTTGCGGAGCAGGAGGTAGGGGGGTAAGAGATCAACTAAAGGACTTGTATGCATGCATATAAGCATAACCAGTGGACATAAGACATTGGGGGATAGGGGAGGCTAGGGGACTGTCTAGGGCGGGGGGATAAAATGGACACATATGTAATACCCTTTGTAATACTTTAAGCAATTAAAAAAAAAAAAGATAATAATAGAAAAAAAACAAAAAAACAAAAAAACAACAGGGATGCAAACAATGACCGATAAAGTGATTAAACTTATTCTAATATCTCCCTGTACACCACATTAAGAGTGAAAACACTTTCAGAGTGCTTGACTAATTTCCCTTGTGATGAAGTACTTAAAACTTTAACTGTAATGCCACATGCTCTTCAAACTCGAGAGAAAGCAACATATAACTGACCACGTGCAAAAACAGGTTCAGGTAGGAACATGCCTACTCTGTCTAGAATTTGTCCTTGTGCTTTATTAATAGTCATCACAAATGCTGGCATCACAGGAAACCGTCGTCGAATCAATTTAAATGGGAGGCCAGTGTCAGATGGGGACAAATTAATTCTTGGAATCAGAACA